>NW_011494898.1:5023641-5043675 GCF_000754665.1 Bison bison bison
CTCATTGGAAAAGACTCTGATGCTGGGAGGGACTGGGGGCAGGAGGAGAAGGGGACGACAGAGGATGAGATGGCTGGAGGGCATCGCTTACTCGATGGACGTGAGTCTGAGTGAACTCCGGGAGTTAGTGATGGACAGGGAGGCCTGGCGTGCTGCAATTCATGGGGTCGCAAAGAGTCGGACACGACTGAGTGACTGAACTGAAACCAAATGTATTTAGAGTGGGGAAAAATCAGTTGCTAAAACTTATAGGTGTCTTAGACTCTGAGAAAATATGTGCCAGGCAGAGATGCTATACAGAAGAGTAATGAATAAATATTAATTATTTAAAGAATGAAAAAAAATTATCTTTTAGAAGCAACACAGTGACTTCAATTCTCTTCCCCCCAAATTTCACATTAGAATATTGGTTCTCTTAATCTATAATGTCATATCTTTATTTTTATACAAATGATTTTCAATCTTAAGAGGGTAAAAAAATCTTTCAACTGATAATTACTACTCTAAGAATATATCTAGTAAAGCTAATTCCCTTGCTATTAAGGGGCAGTGCAAATACGTTTTACATTCTAGCTAACAACTGCTTCTACCAAACAAGATAACAAATAAGCTGTGGTTTTAAAGTAAAAAATAACTTTGTCAAAATTAACAAGATAATTTTAAGAATACTTTTGAAATAAATCAGTAAGATATTGTACATATATATCAGCTTTCCTTGATATATAGTACTTTGTCATTTGTATTTGTACATAATGAAGACTGCCTACATATCTTAAAACAAAAACACAGGAGTATCCTGGGAAGATAATGGTGACAAAAGCAGAAGTTTTTGCATCTCTACATAAAACCAGGCAGAGCAATGAAAAGGAAAACGAAAACCCATGGACGACATCTAAAACAAGACTAAGTAGAGGTATGACACAACCTCAAAATGTAAGCAAGTAGAACAAACCACTAACAAGTCTTAAGACATTCATAATATCAGCACTTCAGAAGGAGAAAATAAAGGGAAGCCAGGAGATGCCCCAAATAAGGTGATGTCAGGTGAGACAACTTGAGACAGCAAATGAAGGTGGGAGGGGTTTTGCCTCTAATAACAGCAGGTGAGTTTGAGGACAATAATGTCTCAAAGGAGCAGTTAGATCCTAAGCACTCCGGAAAGGAACCAGCCAGGGCTCCCTTCTAGGAGCCTGCGTGTTCAGTCGCTTATTCGTATCAGATTCTGTGACCCTATGGACTACGACCCTATGGACTGTAGCCCACCAGACTCCTCTTTCCATGGGGGTTCCCAGGAGCAAATATTGGAGTGGATTACATTTCCTCTTCCAGGGGATCTTTGCCACCCAGGGATCAAGCCTGTGTCTCCTGCGTCTCCTGCAGTGGCAGGCAGATTTTTTTTTTTTTTAACCACTGAGCCACCTAGGAAGCCCCCTTCTAGCAGAGAGGTCCACTCAAAAGAATCACTTGGTTGTAGAATCAAAAGTGATCAGGACAGAGAAAATCAACAGATGGAAAGAGAAGTTCAAGAAAATGTGTAAGAGAGAGGAACAGATCTAGGAACTCTCTGAAAGCAAGGCACCATAATTTTGAACATCATTAGAGAACCAAAATACACAACAGAATATGAAGATAGAAAAGCTAATCTGAACTAGGTTTCTTGTGAAAGTTCAGAAAAATAAGTCTCACTATGACAAATATATCTAGGTCAAATCTATGCTATAATGTTATAAATAAAACAGAGAGATAAAGATTAAGGAACAGAATAACCCCTCCAGATAATAAATGTATACCAGAAAGACCCACGGAACGTATCAAAACTATTACCTTGTATTGTAAAATGAGATTATAGTCATTAAGAAAAGTATATTAATACAAGCCATAAAAGAAAATATGAATCAGAATTAGGTATGAGGGGGCAGAATTCAGGGAAGAATGAAAAGGAAAAATATCACTCCAGAAATGAAAATGATAATAGAATAAATATAGGCATGAATAAACAGATAATGCCTAAGAGAAACAGGTGAAAAGGGAAAAAATTTTAATTCAAAATGAGGATTAAAAAAAAGTTAGGAAGTGACATATATTGAAGATAAACAAAGACAAATGACAAATAACAGGAAATCCAGAAGAAAACCAAAAGCAAGGGCAAGAGAACAAATACTACAATAATTTAAGCAAATATCTGTAAAATTAAAAAGAATGTGAAATTACATGATGAAAGAATACACAGCATATTTGAAACTATCAGCATAATAACTAACACCAACACATACTCTACCAAAAATTACTGGAGTGAAAGGAGGAAGAAAAAACACATGATGATTGATATAAGCCAGCCTCAGGTATCACTTGGAGAAGGCAATGGCACCCCACTCCAGTACTCTTGCCTGGAGAATTCCATGGCCGGAGGAGCCTGGTAGGCTGCAGTCTGTGGGGTCACTGAGGGTCGGACACGACTGAGTGACTTCACTGTCACTTTTCACTTTCATGCATTGGAGGAGGAAATGGCAACCCACTCCAGTGTTCTTGCCTGGAGAATCCCAGGGACGGGGGAGCCTGGTGGGCTGCCGTCTATGGGGTCACACAGAGTCAGACATGACTGAAGTGACTTAGCAGCAGCAGCAGCAGCAGTTATCACTGATTATAAACTGCCCTCACCCTTGTCTACTTTCTTTCACACTTTTCCACCTGTAATCAATTAACCTAAACTCGCACTTAGCAAAAACAAAAGAAGACTTAAGAGTTGAAAAAAAACAAAGACAAATTAAAAATGCAAGTAATATCTGTTTAAAAGGACACTAAACACCACATTTGCAATTGCTCGTCATGAAAGTCCACCAAAATGACAAGGAAATTTTGAAATCTGAAGCACAAATAAGTGAGTGGAATTGACCTTGTGGATGAAGAAGGTTGCAACCTAAAGGCCTGTAGAAAACTAAGAAGCAACTTGATTCTAAGCAGAAACCCAAGTAATGCTTGGTAATGAAGATCCCAGTTTCCTCCGAAGACAGTGCAGAGGGAAAACATGAGTTGGTCTCACAAATAGGCAACCATTCATTCACCAATGCCACAGAAGACTGGCAAAGCGCATGAGACTCCACACTCAGGCATACCAAGCAGAGCGAAGGGCAGGGTGAACCTATGGAAACTGGAGGATTCATGGAAAAGCCAAATCCCACCAATTAACGAGCCTCCTCGGTAAACAGGGCTTCCAATCAGTTTTTTAGTGTCTAACTTATGAAAGCAGTTAAACATCAGCACAAGTTAAAGAAAATTTGAAAAACCATCAGATAGACAGCAAAACAAACAAGAAAAATGTTTAAATTGAAGGAACTAGAAGGCAAAAAGCAGAAGAAAACTTGAAAACAACAATTAAAATTAACATCCTCAGAGAGGTAAAATGTTACATCCATGAAGCCATAAAGCACAAAGCCAAGACAAGGGCCAAGCAAGACTAGACAGATTTAGCCGTTAAAGAAAAACAGTAAAGTCTCTTTAGACTCAGGCAGCTTATTACTTACACAGTGAAAAACAGTAGTCAAAGGTGCCAAGCCGCCATGGCCCTTGGGTAGACTAAAAATGTTAGTCACTCAGTCGTGTCCGACTCTTTGTGACTCCGTGGACTGTACCCTACCAGGCTCCTCTGTCCGTGGAATTCTCCAGGCCAGAATACTGGAGTGGGTTGCCATTCCCTCCTCCAGGTAGGCTAACACCAAAGTAAAAGAAAGAAAACGGGCAGGACACTGCAGCTGAGGCACCAACGTCAGGCTGTCCCTATGCAAGCTTATAGCCTACAGCTGTGCCCTAAGTGGGGCAGGATAGCCTCAGGTCTCTAAGAAGCCAGGGAGGCAGATGGGAAAACTGCCTCAAGACATCCGTCCACAAAACAGAGGGCTTCCCTCAAGAAAAGGCAGATAAGGAAATGTTCTTGTGATGGCTCCCCACAAGACGGTCCAACCACACTCCAGGAGGATCACACGCAGACCACTGAGCCAAGACTTAGGCCAGGAGGTTCAAGCCCGGACTGCATGGCCCACCAGGATACAGGCAAGTTCATCAGGACACCAGGGCGGAACCATGGCTCCACAGACACAACATACCACTACTTTTAAAAGGGAATATTCAGAGAATCAAAAAAAAAAAAAAAAAAAAATCTTTCAGATGTTAAAAATGATAGGAGAAAAAGTGTAATCAATGGAAGAACTGGAAAAGAATATTGACAAAATATATGAAAAAGCAGAAGATGGAAAAGAGACAGTGAGAAATAAGAATTTAAAAATTAGGCCACATCTTTGGAGAAGGCAATGGCACCCCACTCCAGTACTCTTGCCTGGAAAATCCCATGGACGGAGGAGCCTGGTGGGCTGCAGTCCATGGCGTCGCTAAGAGTCAGACACGACTGAGCAACTTCACTGTCACTTTGCACTTTCATGCATTGGAAAAGGAAATGGCAACCCACTCCAGTGTTCTTGCCTGGAGAATTCCAGGGACGGTGGAGCCTGGTGGGCTGCCGTCTATGGGGTCGCACAGAGTCGGACACGACTGAAGCGACTTAGCAGGAGCAGCAGCAGCCACATCTTGGGAGCTTCCTCAGTGGCTCAGCAGTAAAGAATCTGCCAGCAATACAGAAGACTTGCAGGAGACGTGGGTTCCATCCCTGGGCTAAGAAGATCCCCTGGAGGAGGAAATGGCAACTCATTCCAGTGTTCTTGCCGGGAAAATCCCATGGACAGAGGAGCCTGGCAGGCTAAGGCTCACGGGGTTACAAAGAGCTGGACGTGACTGAAACGACTGAGCACATATCCCCATCTTAACAAAAAGAGTTCTAGAAACAGAGATTAGAAAAAGTTAGAGGGAAGGAGCTTATCCAAGAAATGGTATTAAAAAACTTTCCAGAACTGAATGATATGAATTTCTCCTTTAAAGAGTCTATTAATGATCAACTTGAGAATGAAAAAAGATCCATCCTATAATACATTATCAAGAAATTTCAGAATATTGGGAATAAAGAGAAGATCCTAAGAGCTTTCAAATCAAGCAGGACACACATTAAGTATCAAGACTAAAAATTATAAATGACTTCTCAATAGCTCAGATGGTAAAGAATCTGCCTGTGATGCAGGAGACCTGGGTTCAATCCCTGGGTAAGGAAGATTCCCTGGAGAAGGCTAACCACTCCAGTATCCCTGCCTGGGAAATCCCATGGACAGAGGAACCTGGTGGGCAGTCCATGGGGTTGCAGAGTCAGACACGACTGACACTTCACTTTCTCAGTAGTTTCAGTGGAAGCTGCTGCTGCTGCTAAGTCGCTTCAGTTGTGTCCGACTCTGTGTGACCCCACTGATGGCAGCCCACCAGACTCCCCCATCCCTGGGATTCTCCAGGCACGAACACTGGAGTGGGTGGCCATTGCCTTTCAGTAGAAGCTAAAAGAGGGCTTCTCTGGTGGCTCAGCAGTAAAGAATCTGCCTGCAATGTAAGAGATGCGGGTTCTATCTCTGGGTCAGAAAGATCCCTTGGAGAAGAAAATGACAACCCACTCCAGTATTTTCGCCTGGAAAATTCTGTGGACTGAGGAGCCTGGCAGGCTACAGTCCATGGGTTGAAGTTAAAAGGCACCAGGCAATGCTGTAAAACTGAAAGGGACAATGATTGCCAGCCTAATGCCAATGCTCACATAATGTTTCATTTGAGGATATGGATAGAACTGAGACATGCTGAGTCACACCAACGAATCAGAACAATTGATCATTTAAGCAGTTTTTCACAGGAAGCAGTTGGAAGAGGTACTGATTATCACCAAAATGAGGGAATAAACTAAAGAAGAAAAACAGGATTCAGGAAATGGGATATCAGCATGAGAGAGGTGAAGACCAACCGATCCAGAGTAGCATAGGACAGGGAGTCCCAGGAGGAATGTCTTTAAAGGAAAAAAGATTATATGATATGTTTGAACCTACCAACAAAGTTAGGCTCCTGGAGGGTAGTCAGGATATAATTTAAAAGCTACTATAGACAACACTGAGCAAATAAAAGAATAAGGTCATTACAAAAGAATTCCCAAAAGCCAAAAACAAAAATTGGAACAATAAAGGAAATCTAATGACAGGTACCACACAACCCAGCTGTGAATAATATTTACAGAGTCTAAATAGTATAAATACTGAATGCTAATTTAACCAAAACCAGCATGTATTAGGTTGTCCAAAACGTCCATTGGGGATTTTCCATGTTACAGAAAAAACTCAAAAGCACTTTTTGGCTAACCCAATAACTGCACTGTACTGTGAGGATGAGAGAGGAAGCTACATTTTTAGGGAAGAGAGAGAAGGAATATAGCTTAATTTTCATATTCCAAAATATATCAATAAATAAAACCTAAGATGGAAATATTAAGGAATGGCAAAAAATCATTTTACTTAGAAATACAAAGATAATCTATAAGAAGGCTAAAAGATTTGAAAGTGGTTACCTCTCAGTAGCAAGAGTTGGTACAAAAAGAATAGGGGAGTACTGTTTTTTGTTATAAGCCTTGGGAAAAAATTGTTTTGATTTAAAACTATCTACATATTATTTTGAAATACAATAAAGCAGTGAGTTAAAGATAGCAACCTAAGTTTATAAGCCAAAGTGAAAAATTCTAGACAGTATACTTACCAAGTGACCCTGACAATAAAGCCTAGGTAAAAGGAAAAAAAAAACTTGATTATTATTCATATCTAGCAACTACATGGGACAGTTTAGTTTGTTTCATTTTGAAAAGGGGAAAGAAAAGGGGAAGGGAAGCCCTAAGAAATACTTCAACTCAAAATACTTGGTGCTGTGATGTGCTAAGTCGCTTCAGTCATGTCCAACTCTGAGACCCTATGGACCATAGCCTGCCAGGCTTCTCTGTCCACAGAATTCTCCAGACAAGAACCCTGGAGTGGGTTGCTGTGTCCTCCTCCAGGGGATCTTCCTGATCCAGGGATTGAACCTATGTCTCCAAAGTCTCCTGCATTGGCAGGCAAGCTCTTTACCACTGGGAAGCCACCTGGGAAGCAAAAATACTTGGTAACTTTTACAAATTTTATGGTATTTTCCATTGTAATCAGGATATTATAGCAGAAAGGAAAGTGAAATTGCTGTCATGTCCAACTCTTTGTTACCCCATAGACTACAGCCTAACCAGGCTCCTCCGTCTATGGATTTTCCAGGCAAGGGTACTGTAGTGGGTTGCCATTTCCTTCTCCAGGGGAATCTTCCCGACCCAGGACCCGGGTCTCCAACATTGCAGGCAGACACTTCATCATCTGAGCCACCTGGGAAGCCCAGTTATAGTAGAAAGGAATCTTACGTAACAGTGAATGATTCATCTCTCCTGTTAATAGGTACTCATCCCAAGTTACACAGCTGGTTGGGGCAGGATCAGAACCCTCTGTTTTTAACTCTCATACCTTTTTCATTTTATCACAAATAAATGACAAAATAATGACTAAATATAATTTTTAAATAATTAAATATTAAGGAAACCGAATCTCTCAGCACTTTTTTTGATTTAAAAAGGGAGTCTACTTGAAGATAAAAATACATAAAAGTATCTATTAGTTTTAAGGTAAAGCATGTTGGTCTTTTAAACAATTAAACAGATACAACAAAAGGAAAGTATCTATAACCAAACTCTTTTCCTACTTGTTCTGACATAAAACTGGTAGTTTTTAAAACCTTCAAGCTGCCATCTATATTTTGCCTAAATTGTGGGTTAACTCCTGTGTTATCTATCTTGAAATGGCATTGAAAAATGTGTTTTATTGCAATTTGTATTACTGTCCAAATGATTCTTTTACTCAGATAGCTAATCATGCCCTAGGATCTAATGATTTGCTGAAAGTAGGTTTTGGCAACAAGATTTATAAGGAAAAGATATACTTCCCGATAGTTTTAAGGAATTGATGGTGTTCAACAAAAGGATTTGGGAGGCTTAGGTGATTTCTCATAATTAGTAAACTACACTGGTCATCCAGTGATAGGTTATCAGGATATATCTTGAGCATGAGGATTAGTAGGAACATCAAAAAGTGGGCCAAGGCTTACTCAAAGGACCCCTTATACCAGATAGCATCAATCATTCAAGATTTAGGTAAAGTTCCTAGTCAAATATCAGTATTACCTGACTTTGGATGAAAAATTAGACTGCCGTTTTTTTTCCCTTTTAGTCACTAATTAAACATGAACTAAATTTTTTTTTACATTGGCAAAATGGAAGATTAGGCATAAAATGAAACAGCACTCATATGTTTATTAATCAGTCTATTCCATGCTAAAATCTACACAACATTCCTACACCATAACAGTTTAAGACTCTGAACAAGACTAAACACCTTAGAGGTAGTCAATAAATACCTGTGAGCTGATGATTAAATGACAGCAGATCAATATATGGTATTTTCTCATTACTTAGGCATTTCTAAAATAACCTTATTCCTATTCTCTAAAGCCACTCATTTGCAAAAACCTCTCATGTCTTTTAACATTACCAAAAAAAAAAAAAAAAAGTTGATTTTCCAAAGTAGTAATCTAAGTAGCCTAATTTGTTCAATTCATTCTTCCTCACATACACCCACTCTAGTCAAATGTACTCTAAAGCATTCTGCACAGCGAATACAGCAGGCACACAATGCTTCATGAAGGTGGTGACTTTAATCAGCTACAAAGCACTCAGACCTCTTTCTCCTCCTCTATGTTGGATCACACAAATGTCATCTACTGCATCTCATAATTAGTAAGTAGCAATAAAGTTTATTCTGCACTACTTTGTTATCATTTTAACTTTTAGTGTAAGTGGAAATAGAAACTGATTTTTTTCATCTTGAAGCAGTAACTACGAGAACTATTTAAATCATACCCATGTTTCTCAGCCTAAGAGAAGCATTTCAAATGATACAGGCCTCTGTGCTTCATTACAAAGATTCAGCAAGAAAAAAGAAATGACAGGATTATTTAAAGGCATGTTCAGGAACAACAAAAATGAATTTGTAACTGCTACTCCATTGTTTCATATATATTATTTCCATAAGTGAAAAAGAAAGTGAGTCACTCAGTCGTGTCTGACTGTGACCCCATGGACTATACAATCCATGGAATCCTCTGGGCCAGAATACTGGAATGGGTAGCCTTTTCCTTCTCCAGTGGATCTTCCCAACCCATGGATCAAACCCAGGTTTTTCACATTGCAGGCAGATTCTTTATCAGCTGAATCACAAGGGAAGTCCAAGAATACTGGAGTGGGTAGCCTATCCCTTCTCCAGCGGATCTTCCTGACCCAGGAATCGAACTCGGGTCTCCAGCATTGTAGGCAGATTACCAACTGAGCTATCAGGGAAGCCCAAGTACTATTTTCATAAGAGATCCTCTAAAATTTATATATAATTAAGCCAGCTTTTATCCCTCTAAGTTCTTTTGTGTATAAGGAAAATCCTCCCACAACACTAACAGAACATGCCTTATAAATATACTATATTTGTTAGCAAATATAAAAACAACAGTTTCAGATTTATATTTTACAAAAAAAAATTTATTTTAAGTTAAGAGTCTCTACCTAAATTTATTCTGGTATCAAACAGCTACAATTAGTGATGGGACAAAAAGCATTCATAATTGTGGCAGCATGTTAATCTATTTACACAAACTATACAAAATTAGATTAATTATTACATCCACTTATCAAAACTTCCTGAAATTAAATTCATTTTTGGAAATCTATCAAAAGTCCTCAGATCTAGAATGATAGTCTTAATGATTTTTAATTCATGGAATTATAGCACGTAAGATTTTCAAGCAAAAACATCAGATGAAAGCCTGTACAATAAAATAGTCTCCTTCTCCTAACTGCCTGGAATGTAAATGAAAATGTGTGCCCTTTTTATAGAAGGAAAAAAACTGAACTAAGAGTTCGACAGTATCAAATACTTGTTAGAATGGTTTGCTGGAATTAAAGTTGGACAATTAATTCGACGTTGTTAAAAAATGCTTTAAACTAAGTCCTTATTTTTACTTTTTTATAAAAAAGCTTTGCTCAGCCACTTTGGATCTCTGCCTTGTAACAAAAATGTTGTTCAGTTTTTACTAAGTCCATACCCATAAAAGGCATCTTCAAAATGGCACATATTTTAAAAGTGCATATAAACATAACTCAACTTAAATTGTAAATATACCTAGGAGCAATAATTTAATATTCTATTGCAAAATATAGATAGCCTGAAGGCAACATGCTTGGTCAATCTATCATAAACTTTTTGGTTTGATGCCAAAATATTTCAAAATAAAGGAAAAAAATACCATGACTCTTTTTAGCTAATGGCTTTTCAGATATTAATTTTCAGATATACTAAATACTCATCTAACAAAGTATCTAGAGTACCCAATGATATGTGTCATGAATTCAAAAAACAACTACATAATACAAAAGTAACAACAATAACATGTATTTTAGACCTAAGATGAGTTTATCTAGTAAGAGTTATATGAGAAATATCAGGTAAGACCCCCAGATAAACTTTAGATACAAAATGATATAGTGTGGCATTGTTCAAACACATCCAATATTCAGACACAATTTAAATAAACTAGGCTGGCTTTTTTATATCACCAGCTTTCATCAGGGCTTTAATAGCTCTGGCCCTCATTTCAAGTTCAAGCAGCTCCAGCTGCTGTGCTGAAGGCTGAACATCTTCCGGCGGAGGAACAGTCAGGGTGGCAGCTTTGGGCTCCTTTGGACTGGACTCTGCAAGTCCCAGAATCTCGTTCACGCTTTTCTCAATGTCTTTCTCCAGGTCATCTATCTGACCAGCTTCACTCTGGACTGTATTTTCTGGGACCTCAGGAGCAGCTGCTTCTTCATTACAGGGGCCTTCTATGTCGCTGTCATAAGCGTCTGCATTTATACTGAGTACATCGCTATCTTCCCCTTTGCCTGTAACACACACAAAAAGGGACAGAATCATGTGACCTAAAGGCTCTGATCAAAATTTCCCTTCTATTTATCATGTAAGGGCTGCTTTGACCTCCCCCACCTCCCACATTAGAGTCCCAAATTCCATAAGCGTCATCCCAAACCCTTTCCCCCTGACTCCTCAACCTTTTTTTTTTTTTTACCTGAAGAACCTTAATTTTCTGACCAGGGATCAAATTCAGGCCCTGGCACTGAAAGCACTGAGTCCTAACCTCTGGACTGCCAGGGAATTCCCCCATCAACTTTGAAAACATCTAATTTAATGTAAATCTTAATTATTTTTCATCCCAATTTACTAGAACATGGAAGCACTGGGAAATGTATACCATCATATGGATGTCCCTGACCAACTTTCCAAATTAAAATGTTGTACCACTTTAGACCACAGTGAAGCCTTGACATTACAAAATGTTGACACCCTTTGGACAGAATACTGCTTATTACTGAGGTAAAATTCCACTCAAAAAGAAGTTTAAAGTACTCTGCCTTATAAACTATAAAAACAGAAAACTATCCACCAGTAAGCTGGACACCATGTGCACTGCAGTTATTCCAAAGCCTTTCATATGCTTTTTCAAACACTTTGTTCTAAATCAATAAATTCAAGGAGAATGCCTAAGGCTACTTTCTAAGATAGAATAACTTTCATCAATAGGATTTTAATTAATGAAGTTAGTAAGCCATAATTTTTTAAAAATGCATTTGTTATAAGGCTTCAGTAACTGATGCTAAGAACGTGCATATAAACACGGATTGTAGCCCTCAACCACTATGGTCTTGGACCATTACTAAAGTCCACAAGTTAGTTACAACTTTGAGTGCTCCTCTATACCTCCAAGTTATTTATTTTAAATTCCTGATATGTCTTTTAAAAAGAAGGTAATGATCCCCCAATTGTTAGCTTTGTTAATTTTCCTGTGGTAGGGAAAACATTTATAAAACATAGACTGACAGATGGAAAATTCTGATAATATAACATATATAAATTCTACTCCACGGATTTTAAAGTAAATTATTTACTCACCTTAACTGATTCTCCTACATCCTAATTATTCAAAAACTACTCCCATTCCAAAATTAAAGTAGAAAATGAGCTAACAAAGTATGTGTCCACAAATAGAACTTGTAAAAATTAAGTTCCAATTTTTATCATTTAATGCAAAAGAATATTTTATATATCTCTCCAGAGCAAAAAATATTTCCAAATAGCTACAGAAAAAAATGAATATAGCCTTTTGTATAAATAAATAATGCTTTACATCTAAGTATTCTAATGTGAGACAGAACAAATTGAAGAAAAAAAGTGCTGCTAAGTTGTTCATAGTCTCAAAGTAATTTTCATGCCTAACAGGCTTTACTCTAGAATTCTAAATCTGTAGTCACTGATTCTGAGTGAAGAGTTTAAAATATAAGCTTTTAGAAAAATGTGATTGTTTTTTCAGGCTAGAAGTTGCTGCCTGATAATGAATGAAGAGCAGAATGTAATGGATGACTGGGGAGAAAGGGAGAGTCTCAAAGTTGGAATACCTGAACTCTAACCCTTACTCTGCTTTTAATCATATAATTTGGGGAAAATCCTTTACCTTCTCAGAGGTTCTCTCCTGTAAAAATTAAGGTAGATTGTCTTAGGATGTCCCAAAAGCCTAATTTTACATAGTAAGCTGTATATACAAAAATATATAAAATGGCAATATTTTAAACTGTTTTCCTTTTTTCTCCCCATAAGACTCAGGTATCACTTATATTTCACTTAATATATCTGTCAGCTGGATAATAATCCAAAAGAATTTCCTACTAGCCAATGAAAGTAGCCAATGAAAAATAAGTAACAAGTCAGTAAATCCTGCTCTACTAAAATTTTTTGACCAAAAACTCTTTATTGGCAACAGTTTTCTAGTGAAAAGAAGTACATTTACAAAGTTCAGGCGTTATAATTGAAGTTCACATATTACCTTAGGGATCAATGTATAACTAATCAACAACTATGGAATCTCTTATACGTTAAGTCACAAATGTTGAAGCAGCTGCATTTTTATGAAATTAGTTTGCTTTGAATCTAAATAAATGAATGAGTGAAACTTAGATATTTTCATTAAATAAGTGGAGAATCTATTTTAGTAGATCCTGTAGATGTTTACATAGCAAATCATCAGCCTATATTTGCTCTCAAAAAAGACTACAGGGATATATGTGAGTATGTAAAAGTATTTGTAAGTGAAGGTATATTATGTTCATCCTTTTTTGCTCCTCTTTCAAGCACTTCTGAAATGGCTAAGATCTACTGAGCTATATACTCTCACTTAATTCAGATCACTCTTCAAGCCTATTTATATAAGCTACTCAAAAAGCAGCCACAGCTAAAGAGCTCCTCTGCCATAAACTTAAGATCCCCAGGAGGAGGAAATGGCAACCCACTCCAGTCTTCTCGCCTGGGAAATCCCACGGACAGAGGAGCCTTAGTGGGCTATAGTCCATAGGGTTGCAAAAGAGACACGACTTAATGGACTAAACAAGTTCATACAGTTATCAGCACTAGAGATATCAGCACTAGAGATTCAGGATCAAAATGTTTATACACATGCTCCCAATGTTTCAAAGGAGAAAAGTCTTGATGAAAAACTTTTTTCATTTATATTTTCTATGGGTTTGTTTCAAATGTTTTGAGAGAGCAGAGGTGGAACTTGCTTTACTTTTTTTTTAAATCAGAAACAGTAGTATACATAGTACTGGAAGAAGAAACAATCCTCTGTGAATTTGCTCTTCTCTGTTTACATTTAAAATGATTGAAATCCAAGTGACTGAGCTCTCTGTAGCACAGCATAGGTAAAAGCATCCTAAGTTCCATCTGCCCATCACACCTGCACGTAGAGGCCAAAGCTTTAGGATGTAGGATCTGTATCTGAAATAATTCAGCGTAAGTGCTTCACTTCACAAATGTGAAAACAAGATAAGTGACTTGTAAAATGTAACCTGACAAACTATTTAAACATTTAAGATCATATTTTGTTATTTCACTAGTTCTTAATTTTCTTCATTCTACTGACTCATTTTTAAAACATAGTTTGCAAACATAAGAATACATTTTCAAAGATAATTTACTCTTATCCTCAATATCAGATAATTGTAGGGTCTTTTGTTACCAATTATGACCCTCCAATCAGAAGGGGTAAAACTTGTACACTCTTTCTAAAACAGTAACCTTAACCTGCTGCTGCTGCTGCTGCTAAGTCACTTCAGTCGTGTCCGACTCTGACCAATCCCATAGACAGCAGCCCACCAGGCTCCACCGTCCCTGGGATTCTCCAGGCAAGAAGGCTGGAGTGGGTTGCCGTTTCCTTCTCCAATGCATGAAGTGAAAAGTGAAAGTGAAGTCGCTCAGTCATGTCCGACCCTTAGCGATCCCATGGACTGCAGCCTACCAGGCTCCTCCGTCCATGGGATTTTCCAGGCAAGAGTACTAGAGTGGGGTGCCATTGCCTTTTCCGAACCTTAACCTAATATGCCTTATCTAAGTCCTCAAAATATCAGTGCAGTCATGGTTCTGTCCTTCTGCACCCCAACTCTGCATATGTGAAAGTAAGTGTGAGTGTGCATGCGCACACATGCACATCTGTGCACAAGTGTGTTCAGGGGAGTGAGTAAATTTTAAGAGAATTCTACAAAGGAGCATTTTCAAGCTTTTACACAGACTTAGGAGTCTGACAGTAACAAAACAATCTCAGGGAAATTATTTGTACTCCTCTAAGAGAAATAAAAATCGTTTCAGTGTATTCATGATGCTAAAGTAAGATCACTGAAATCCACCAAGAAAAATAAAAGACATAGGGGTTTGAGGTAAAATAATACAAATATAATTTAAGATATTAAGAATTCATACTATTAACTGTTAAAAACATTACTAAAAAAATGGCTGGGGGAAGAGAGCAAGCATAAAATTAGACCAAGTACTGAAGTCATAAAGCAGCAAAATAACTTAGACATGGTACATATATACAACATAATACTGCTCAGCCATAACAAAGAATGAAACAACATTACTTGCAGCAACATGGATAACACCCAAAAAAGATGTCCTTTTCATTATAGGGGACTGGAATGCAAAAGTAGGAAGTCAAGAAACACCTGGAGTAACAGGCAAATTTGGCCTTGGAATGCAATACGAAGAAGGGAAACTTGAACTTTTGCCAAGAGAACGCACTGGTCATAGCAAACACCCTCTTCCAACAACACAGCAGAAGACTGTACACATGGACATCACCAGATGGTCAACACCGAAATCAGATTGATTATATTCTTTGCAGCCAAAGATGGAGAAGCTCTATACAGTCAGCAAAAACAAGACCAGGAGCTGACTATGGCACAGACCATGAACTCCTTATTGCCAAATTCAGACTTAAATTGAAAAAAGTAGGGAAAACCATTAGACCATTCAGGTATGACCTAAATCAAATCCCTTACAATTATACAGTGGAAGTGACCAATAGATTCAACGGATTAGATCTGATAGACACAGTGCCTGAAGAACTATGGACGAAGATTCATGACATTGTACAGGAGACAGGGATCAAGACCATCCCCAAGGAAAAGAAATGCAAAAAGGCAAAATGGCTGTCTGAGGAGGCCTTACAAATAGCTGTGAACAGAACAGAAGCAAAAGGCAAAGGAAAAAAGAAAAGATATAAGCATGTGAATGCAGAGTTCCAAAGAATAGCAAGGAGAGAAATAGCAAGAAGAAAGCCTTCCTCAGTGATCAGTGCAAAGAAATAGAGGAAAATAATAGAATGGAAAAGTCTAGAGATCTCTTCAACAAAAATTAGAGATACCAAGGGAAAATTTCATACAAAGATGGGCACAAAAAGGACAGAAATAATATGGACCTAACAGAAGCAGAAGATATTAAGAGGAGGTGGCGAGAATATACAGAAGAACTATACAAAAAAGAATTTCACAACCCAGATAATCATGATGGTGATCATCAACCTAGAGCCAGACATCCTGGAATGCGAAGTCAAATGGGCCTTAGAAAGCATCACTACGAACAAAGCTAGTGGAGGTGATGGAATTCCAGTTGAGCTATTTCAAATCCTAAAAGATGATGCTGTGAAAGTGCTGCAGTCAATATGCCAGCAAATTTGGAAAACTCAGCAGTGGCCACAGGACTGGAAAAGATCAGTTTTCATTCCAATCCCAAAGAAAGTCAATGCCAAAAATTGCTCAAACTACCGCACAATTGCACTCATCTCACACACTAGTAAAGTAATGCTCAAAATTATCCAAGCCAGGTTTCAACAGTATGTGAACCATGAACTTCCAGATGTTCAAGCTGCATTTAGAAAAGGCTGAGGAACCAGAGATCAAATTGCCAACATCTGTTGGATCATCAAAAAAGCAAGAGACTTTCAGAAAAACATCTACTTCTGCTTTATTGACTACACCAAAGCCTTTGACTGTGTGGACCACAACAAACTCTGGAAAATTCTTCAAGAGATGAGAATATCAGATCACCTAACCTGCCTCTTGAGAAATCTGTATGCAGGTCAGGAAGCAACAGTTAGAACTGGACATGGAACAATATAGACTGGTTCCAAATCGCAAAGGAGGACATCAAGGCTGTATATTGTCACCCTGCTTATTTAACTTCTATGCAGAATACATCATGAGAAATGCTGGGCTGGAGGAAGCACAAGCTGGAATCAAGATTGCTGGGAGAAGTATCAATAACCTCAGATATGCAGAGGACACCACCCTTATGGCAGAAAGTGAGAAAGCCTCTTGATGAAATGAAAGAAGAGAGTGAAAAAGTTGGCTTAAAACTCAACATTCAGAAAATGAAGATCATGGAATCTGGTCCCATCACTTCATGGCAAATAGATGGGGAACAGTGGAAACAGTGACAGACTATTTTGGGGGGCTCCAAAATCACTGCAGATGGTGACTGCAGCCATGAAATTAAAAGATGCTTGCTCCTTGGAAGAAAAGTTATGACCAACCTAGATAGCATATTAAAAAGCAGAGACATTACTTTACCAACAAAGGTCCATCTAGTCAAAGTAGTCAAATATGGATGGACTATAAAGAAAGCTGGACTATAGTTGGACTATAAAGAAAGCTGCGTGCCAAAGAATTGATGCTTTTGAACTGTGGTGCTGGAGAAGACTCTTGAGAGTCCCTTGGACTGCAAGGAGATCCAACCAGTCCATCCTAAAGGAAATCAGTCCTGAATATTCATTGATGCTGAAGCTGAAGCTCCAATACTTTGGCCACCTGATGTGAAGAACTGAATCATTTGAAAAGACCCTGATGCTGGGAAAGACTGAAGGCAGAAGGAGAAGGGGATGAGAGAGGATGAGATGGTTGGATGGCATCACAAACTAATGGACATGAAAATGAGTAAACTTCAGGAGTTGGTGATGGACAGGGAGGCTTGATGTGCTGCAGTCCGTGGGGTCGCAGAGTCAGACATGACTGAGTGACTGAACTGAACTGACTGGATGGACCTTAGAGATTATCATACTAAAGTGAAGTAAGTCAGAAAGAGAAAGATAAATATCACATGGTATCACTCATGTGTGGAATCTAATTTTTAAGAAAAGATACAAATGAACTGACTTGTATGTATGATGTATGGAAAAAGACTTCCATACATCAAAACAAGCAGATGGTTACCAAAGGGAAAACTTGTAGGGGAGAGATAAATGAGGAGCTTGGAATGAACACACATACACTACCATATATAAGGCAAATAACCAACAAGGACCTACTGTATAGCAGAGGAAACTCTACTCAACATTCACGGATTAAAACAAAACAAAACAAAAAATTCACGGATAACCTAAATGAAAACAAATATAAAAAAGAATGAACATATGTAAATACATATATGCATAACTGAGTCCATTTGCTGTACACCTGAAACTAAAACAACTATAAATCCACTACACTCCAATAAAATTAAATTTTTAAAAAAAAATAAAACAAAGTAACTTTAAAATATACACAAAGAGGGACTTCCCTGGTGGTCCAGTGGCTAAAACCCCTCATTCTCAATGCAGGGAACTAGGTTCGATCCCTGGTCAGGGAACTAGATCCTGCATTCTGCAACTAAGACACAGCATGGTCAAATAAATAAAAACTGAGACTTGGTGCAGCCAAATAAATAAAAATACTTAAAAACATATATATATATATATAAAATAAAAATACTTTATATAAAAATAAAAATACTTTAAATATATATATACAAAGAAACAAGAGACATTACAGAATTAACTACATTAATTCTGCTCCTTTATATAATCTAGTAACATAGGTGGCCCCTAAAATACTAAATACCATTTAGAGAATTTTAGAGAAAAGCAATATAATTGAAGAAATGAACCAAATAACCTAAGGGAAAGGACAAAAGAGTTTAAGAACTTGGCTAAGCAAAAGTTACAGGAAGACAAAGAGTTAAAATATTGATATTTTTCAAGGAAAAAGCAATAAAGAGTTCAAGGACTTATTGAGTATTCATCTCTTATGGTTAATCCCCTAGCCAACTACTCACAAATATAAATTCTATTCCATTTTCTTCTGATCTGTGTATGTTCAACTTTTCTTTTGTTTTCCTGCTATCTTCTTTGCTATCAACTTAATTCATACTCTAGTCAAACTCTGTACCAACTCTTTGTGACCCCGTGGACTATACAGTCCATGGAATTCTGTAGGCCAGGAAACTGGAGTGGGTAGCCTTTCCTTCTCCAGGGGAGCTTCCCAACCCAGGGATCGAACCCAGGTCTCCCACATTGCAGGCGGATTCTTTACTAACTGAGCTATCAGGGAAGCCTTCGATGGACATGAGTTTAAGCAAACTCTGGGAGATAGTGAAGCATGGGGAAGCCTGGTGTGCTGCAGTCCATAGGGTCACAAAGAATCAGGCAGGACTTTGCAATTAAACAACAATAACAACACAAACATGGGATAAAACCATAAAGGGAAAAATATTTGGCAACTAAATAAAACACCTACCACTCTTTAAATATTTTACTGACAAGGAGAAAAATTACAACTATGAAAAACCCAATCACTTTAAAATTTAAAATTTCAGTATTTTAAAAAGGGAACATACTACATAATACAAAAGGTAAAATACAATACTTCTATTTTTATTATCATCTATAACAATTCTCAGTGCTTGAGAGCTACAGAGATCCCCTAAGCTAGATAAATGAAAATATTTTGTTTTAGATTTGCTTTCTGTTATAATAAAAGTTTTAATTACCCAGTGAAAGTAAACAAACATAGAAGAGTTTTTAAACATTTTGAGTAATAAAAATTAAAAAGGACTTTTAAATTATGCTGCTGCTAAGTCACTTCAGTCGTGTTCGACTCTTTGCGACCCCATGAATCACAGCACGCCAGGCCTCCCTGTCCATCACCAACTCCCAGAGTTCACACAGACTCACATCTATCAAGTCAGTGATGCCATCCAGCCATGTCATCCTCTGTCGTCCCCTTCTCCTCCTGCCCCCAATCCCTCCTAGCATCAGAGTCTTTTCCAATGAGTCAACTCTTCGCATGAGGTGGCCAAAGTACTGGAGTTTCAGCTTTAGCATCATTCCTTCCAAAGAAATCCCAGGGCTGATCTCCTTTAGAATGGACTGGTTGGATCTCCGTGCAGTCCAAGGGACTCTCAGGAGTCTTCTCCAACACCACAGCTCAAAAGCATCAATTCTTCAGCGCTCAGCTTTCTTCACAGTCCAACTCTCACATCCATAGCCCTGACTAGACAGACCTTTGTTGGCAAAATAATGTCTCTGCTTTTGAATATATTATCTAGGTTGGTCGTAACTTTTCTTCCAAGGAGTAAGCATCTTTTAATTTCATGGCTGCAGTCACCATCTGCAGTGATTTTGGAGCCCCCCAAAATAAAGTCTGACACTGTCTCCACTGTTTCCCCATCTATTACCCATGAAGTGATGGGACCGGATGCCATGATCTTCATTTTCTGAATATTGAGCTTTAAGCCAACTTTTTCACTCTCCACTTTCACTTTCATCAAGAGG
>NW_011494898.1:5043775-5044168 GCF_000754665.1 Bison bison bison
ATTTGATCTCTGGTTCCTCTGCCTTTTCTAAAACCAGCTTGATCATCTGGAAGTTCATGGTTCATGTATCGCTGAAGCCTGGCTTGCAGAATTTTGAGCATTACTTTACTAGGTTGTGAGATGAATGCAATTGTGCGGTAGTTTGAGCATTCTTTGGCATTGCCTTTCTTTGGGATTGGAATGAAAACTGACCTTTTCCGGTCCTGTGGCCATTGCTGAGTTTTCCAAATTTGCTGGCATACTGAGTGCAGCACTTTCACAGCATCATCTTTCAGGATTTGAAATAACTCAACTGGAATTCCATCACCTCCACTAGCTTTATTCATAGTGATGCTTTCTAAGGCCCACTTGACTTCACATTCCAGGATGTCTGGCTCTAGGTGAGTGATCACC
>NW_011494898.1:5044572-5103133 GCF_000754665.1 Bison bison bison
ATCTTTTTTGTACAGTTCTTCTATGTATTCTTGCCACCTCTTCTTAATATCTTCTGCTTCTGTTAGGTCCATACCATTTCTGTCCTTTATCGAGCCCATCTTTGTGTGAAATGTTCCCTTGGTATCTCTAATTTTCTTGAAGAGATCTCTAGTCTTTCCCATTCTGTTGTTTTCCTCTATTTCTTTGCATTGATCGCTGAGGAAGGCTTTCTTATTTCTTCTTGCTATTCTTTGGAACTCTGCATTCAGATGTTTTGTATGTTTCCTTTTCTCCTTTGCTTTATACCTTGATCAGATCAGATCAGTCGCTCACTAGTGTCCAACTCTTTGCAACCCCATGAATCGCAGCACGCCAGGCCTCCCTGTCCATCACCAACTCCCGGAGTTTACTCAGACTCATGTCCATCGAGTCAGTGATGCCATCCAGCCATCTCATCCTCTGTCGTCCCCTTCTCCTCTTGCCCCCAATCCCTCCCAGCATCAGAGTCTTTTCCAATGAGTCAACTCTTCGCATGAGGTGGCCAAAGTCTGGGGTTTCAGCTTTAGCATCATTCCTTCCAAAGAAATCCCAGGGCTGATCTCCTTCAGAATGGACTGGTTGGATCTCCTTGCAGTCCAAGGGACTCTCAGGAGTCTTCTCCAACACCACAGTTCAAAAGCATCAATTCTTCGGCGCTCAGCCTTCTTCACAGTCCAACTCTCACATCCATACATGACCACAGGAAAAACCATAGCCTTGACTAGATGAACCTTTGTTGGCACAGTAATGTCTCTGCTTTTGAATATGCTATCTAGGTTGGTCGTAACTTTCCTTCCAAGGAGTAAGCGTCTTTTAATTTCATGGCTGCAGTTACCATCTGCAGTGATTTTGGCGCCCAGAAAAATAAAGTCTGACACTGTTTCCACTGTTTCTCCATCTATTTCCCATGAAGTGATGGGGCCGGATGCCATGATCTTCATTTTCTGAATATTGAGCTTTAAGCCAACTTTTTCACTCTCCACTTTCACTTTCATCAAGAGGCTTTGTAGTTCCTCTTCACTTTCTGCCATAAGGGTGGTGTCATCTGCATATCTGAGGTTATTGATATTTCTCCCGGCAATCTTGATTCCAGCTTGTGTTTCTTCCAGTCCAGTGTTTCTCATGATGTACTCTGCATATAAGTTAAATAAACAGGGTACGTTCAAGAAATCAAGCACATTCTTAATAGCCATTGTGGAGAACAGATTCCAAAGGCTACAATGTGCTCACAAAAAATGGAAGAACTATACACTGTGTGCCTTAAGGACACAACATTGCTTCTAAATATTCCTGTTAAAAAAACTGAACATGAATGTGATTCAAGACTATTTCTAATTACCTATTTACAGAAAAACAATGTTAAATGAAACACTGAGATGCAATCAGCAAATTCAAATGGAGAAACTCTAACTCCCGATTCTTCAAGAAATAAACTGCAGAGAGAGGGAGAAAAGGGGGAGCATACAGATTAAAAAGAGGTGGAATATTACCCAATTGCAATGTAGAGACCTTATTTGGATACTGATTCTTACGTAGTTTGTGTACCTATGTCTGATTCATGTTGATGTTTGGCAGAAACCAACAAAATTCTGTAAAGCAATTATCCTTCAATTAAAAAATAAATAAAATTTTAAAAGAATAAGGATAAAGATAACTTCAAATTATTAAAAAATTTAAAATTAAAAATACTGTAAGACAATTAGAGAAATTTGAACTGTGGCTATCTCAAGATTAAAATTACATTATTACTGTTCTGTAACCCCTAATGAAATAATGGAAAAAGACAATACTAAATAGCTACTAAAACCATTAATGGAGCTTTCCTGGTAGCTCAGCTGGTTAAGAACCTGCCTGCAATGCATGAGACCTCGGTTCAATCCCTGGGTTGGGAAGACACCTGGAGGAGGGCATGGCAATTCACTTCAGTATTCTTGCCTGGAGAATCCCCATGGACAGAGGAGCCTGGCAGGCTACAGTCCACAGGGCTGCAAAGAGTCAAACACGACTGAGTGACTAAGTACAGCACAAAACCATTAATGCAAGGCTGATAACACCTGACCCAACAGGTAGATCTTAATATCACAATATCCACCAATGAACAACTAGGTTAAATTTGAACACTTTCTGAATATTATCTGATATTTAAGAAATGCTACTTTTTAAGGTATTCTGATTATGTTTAAAAACTGAGCTCTTATCTTTAAGAGATACACTTATTAAAATATTTACAAATGAACTGAAAAAATACAAGATTTGCTTTAAAATAATATAGCAGGTAGGAAGCAGGTAGGAATATGGATGAAAAGAGATGGTACACTGCAGATAAAGTACTGAAGATGCAGCTGAGTATATGGGAGTTAAAATTCCCACTTTATTTTCTATTTATGCTTGAAAATTTCTAAAAAAAGGTTTTTAAGTTAATTCTTATTTAGGAACCAAATATCAGGTTTTAGAATATATGTGTTTATTTTTTTTTTCAGTCACTAAGTCATGTGTGTGTGTATATATATATCGGAGAAGAAAATGAGAGTACTGAAATCCAATATTCCTATCAAGCAGAGTTGGTTATTAGAAGGGTTAAACTATTTTACTTTGTTTTCTCTTTTAATAAGTTTTTCTCATCTGATTTTAAGTTATTCATTTTAGTGGTTATGCCATTTAGAATAACACATTTTACCAGCTTTCCCTCTAGAATCTTAACTCTCCAAGGCCTCTGGCATTATCAATCTGCTGCAATCTCATTAGTAACAAAGCTGATGATATATTGGACAGCAGTGCTGTGCCTCCACGGATTTCCTTCTTTTCTTAGACTACAGATAACTTTGGTTTTAAAAAAATTTAAGTTATAAAGAAACATTTTAAATATATTCTAACTGTAGAAAGTCAGCTTGATAACTTTTAACATTTTTAGTGAGCTTCAGCCTTTTCAAGAAGCCAAAATGTTTCTTTCTGAAAAAGAAACAAAACTGTTCTTTTACTATGTTAAGAATAATCTTTTCAGAGAAGCTTTCATCCTTCTCTTAGCAAAACCAACAGACTTTCATGCAGTGTTTTAAACTACTGAATTAAGTTTAACTGCATCATGTTAACCATGATATTCAAAATTAATTAATTATTTTCATAAAGAAGAAAATGCAAACAATTTAGTACAGAAAAACTGTCTAGTATTCTACCAAACCCCTTGAACTGTCCATTGAACTTCTGGATAAGTGACTGTCTAATAGCCTGTAAACCTAACTTTTAAGAACCACAAATCCAGTCTTCAAGAAAGAAAGGACATACATATACTTACAGTTGATTCACCCTGTTGTACAGCAAACACCAACACAACATTGTAAAGCAATTATCCTCCAATTAAAAATAAATTAAAAAAACAATAGAACCACAATCCAGAGATTACTCCAAGAATCAATAAATATCCATTCAGTATCTATCCCATATGAGCTGTAAAGGCCACAGAAGCAGGCTTTACAAAATGCCACAGGTAGTGTGTGTGTGGTAGGATTTAAGACACAAGTTTTGCCTTCATGGTGCCTATATATGCTTAAAATATGAATATCACACTTTAAAGTGATAAATTGTGCAATATGAAGTACAACAGAATTTCAGAGTACATAAGGCAGTGGGGAAAAGCCAGGGAGATCTTACAGACATTTATTATGAAGTAGGTCTTAAAACCTAACAAGTGATATGGACAGGGGAGGAACTCCAAGTGTGAGGGACAGGGTGGACAAAGATATAAAGTATTAGATCTAAACTCAGTACATGCTGAGTCTAACAGAATAAAATGCACATGGGCGACTACAGAAACGGGCAGTATTCAAAAAATTATTGCCTCTGAAGACATCATCAATCCAGGACAAAATGCACAATAGGGACCTCCTGCCAGCCTTTTACAACGGATCAGATAGTGGTTATTTTGGGGTTGCACTAGAGTATAATAACAGGCTAATGGAAAAGATGCCTATCTTTCCTCTAGTAATCTAAAAGTAAGTAGGAAGAACATATTTTTAAATATGATTCATTATTTCTCCTACCATTTGATTAAATAGACTTCTAATAGAATAAAAGTTTGATCTCAAAATCTAGGAAGAAATTATGGAAACATACAAAAGGGTTAAAAATGAAGACAGAATAGCATATTTCCAAGCACTGATGCTTAAACTCAGGCAACTGTTCACCCCCAAAATTTGTTGGAACTTACTAATTTAAAAGGGCATCACACTCAAATATTCTCTGCTAGTAACATCTCAGTGCTTTATAAGCTGCCTATCCAAGGAAGGTATACTCAAACTCATCATCTATTCACAATCTGCTGTTTGCGCAGCACTGCTTTAGTATGTTTAAATTGTTTAGTTTGTTAAAGTTTAGAAAGAGATACTAAAAACTTGATTCTAATTTTAGATAATATAAAGTTATCTTTTACATGTGCTTCCCTGGTGGCTCATCTGGTAAAGAATCTGCCTGCAACGCTGGGAGACCTGGATTCAATCCCTGGGTTGGGAAGATCCCCTGGAGAAGGGAACAGCTAGTATTCTGGCTTGGAGAATTCCATGGACTGTATAGTCCACGGGGTCTCAAAGAGTCAGACACAACTAAGCAAAATATTGATTCTAATTTTAGATAATGTAAAGGCATCTATTATATATATAGTCATGTAGAAAGCAGCCAATCATTATCAGTATGGCAAAAAAAGTGGTAGTGTATTTCATAAAAAAAAAAAAGAAATCCTACCTTAAAACTAAAAACACTTTAATTAAACAAGTACGAAAAATAACAAACCTGTCAGTTTCACCCTTATTCTTTCCATAAAGTAAGTAGTGAGACAATTTGGAAAAACAACTCTGGTACTGAAGGTGGAAAATGTAGTACAAAGTGCCCTGTATGTTTTCAGAATGGTTGGAGAAAAGGTATAATCTCATGGGGAAGGATAGTTAAAGAGTTTAAAAAGATGCTAAAGAATAAACTTTATCCAAATGAGGAAATATCCAAAGCCATACAAGCAACAGAAGAATTTCCACTCTTCCCATTGCCTGAAAAAGTTTCCTGGAGGAGGCTCAGAAAAGCAGGGGAAAGTAGAGCTGAGGTTTCTGCAAAGAAGGAACTCTCTAAAATATGGGATTCCAGCCCATATTTAAAAAATTTTAAGGGGAACAAGATGGCGGAGGAGTAGGTGGACGTGGAGTACATCTCTCTTCAGGGATACATCAGGAATACACCTTCAGACACAAAAGTGCACGCAGAACACCAGCTGAGAATGGACAGGAGTACCTGACCAGTGGAAAAGAATATATAGAACCACACAAAACTCAGTAGGACAAAGGACCTAGGGGGAAAAACAGGAGTGTTAGTAGGACTGGACCTGCCCTCACCTGGTGGGGGAACTGAAGCAGGGGTCCTATCCACACATCGGGACAATTGTCTGAGTTACAGGAGAAATATTTAAGGCTGAGACTGAAACAGCTGACCTGTGGTAGCCTAAACAGAATGAGAATCACAGTCCTTGCCACAGCCATACATATCCCGGACAGGGACACAGGTTCCCTGGAAGGTGCAGGGGCTGGCAGCTGGAGTTTAGAGACTGTGGAGCAATCCCAGGGCGAGGGCTGCAGCTGACTGGGCAGAGACAGACAGAGGGGATGTGAGGGAGGAGCCTGTGGTGGGAAATGACTGTGGAGGTAAGCCAGGCAGCCATGGAAGCAAGGCGATACTGCTGAGCCATCACCAAAGGCTCTCCCGCCCGACACACCAGCATCGGCAGCTGAAGGAGAAAAAGGCTGGCCCATCAAACACCTGAGGCACTGAACTACAGGGTAGGACCCCACCTAGGGTGCCCCTTTAAGTGTCTGATGCGCCATTCTACAGAGCAGGACCTCAGCCGGGGTGGGGGGGTCCCTCTATGTGCCTGACACACCAAACAACAGAGAAGCACTCCAGGCAAGGGAGCCCTCTAAGTGCCTGAACGGGTGGGGCAATGGAAAAAGACTGGCCAAAGAGACCTTCTGATCACCAGCTACAAAGGGCTTGAAAAAAGACTCTGATAGGGCCATAACTCCTGTGGTAGATGCAGTCCATGTCCCTGCACACTTGGCATGGCCAGGGTCCCTGCAAGCCAAGCAGCTGCGCCACCTTCATGCTCAACTCTCACTGGGACAGATCTGTCACAGGCCAAAAAAGTCTTGCATCTATGTGCACAGGGTCGCTTCGGTCATGTCCAACACTTTGCGACCCTGTCGACTGTGGCCTGCCAGGCTTCTGTGTCGGGGGGTTCTCCAGGCAAGAATACTGGAGTGTATTGGCCAATACTGGTTGCCATATCCTTCAAGAGCACTATATTTCCTGCTGCCCTAGCCGACAACTCCCGAGTACCTGCTGCTGCCAGAACCCCTGTGACCCAAGCACCTACATCACCTCCACACCTGGCCCTCACAGAAGCAAACCCAAGTCCTCCAGGGCAGCCTCAGGAGCAAACCCCAGTGGACAACCCACATGCAGAGGTGGAAATAAAACCACAATTGAAACCCAGGGGCAGTGTGTCTAACGAAGAAGACCCAAAACCTTCCCACCAGCTGTATAAGCTGCAGATTAAATCCACATGATCAACTAGGCAGACTCTCTATGAAATATATAAAAGGTCACTGAGAGCTCCCACAAAAGAAAACGTGCTAGTTCTGTTAGCTGTGGACACTGGAGGCAAGAACACACAGGAGTAGGACCAGATCAGAATCTGAGCTGCCCCACAGCAGGTCCAGAGATAGCACAGTGTTGGAGGGCATCCTAGGGAGGTGAGGTGGACTGTGACTCCCAGCGAGGGAAAGGACTCTGACAGCAGTGACTCAAGACAAACATTTATTATTATGTTTTGACTTCTTCTGTAGATTCTTCTGTATTTTTTTCTTTTATTTTTCCCCCTCTGTTGCAACAGTTGATTTTATTGGCACTATGAAATCTAATTAAGCCTTTGATCTTTTTTTTCCCTCACATTTTTTATAGTTCTAATAAACCTCTTCCTCTATGTTGGCCTTCTGCAGTTCTGTGGAGGTTTTTTCTTTTCTCTGTTTTTTAATTTTAATTTTTTAAACGTATATTTTTCTACATTTATTTCTTTGCTTTTCCTACTGTTCTTTTCCCATTGCAGTTAATCTTTAATGTATATAAACCTTCTTTATCTACCTCTATTTAACTCTGCATATCTATTCTTTCTTTCCTTCCTTTCCTCACAACATATTTGTTAGTTTTATTTTCATTGCTCTATTCTCCAATTAGCACCTTGCTTTAGTTTTGTTTTCCAATTTGTGTTTTAGTTTTGTTCTTTTTTTAATTTATTTTAATTGGAGGCTAATTACAATATAGTAGCAGTTTTTGCCATACATTGACATGAATCAGCCATGGGTATACATGTGCCCCTGTCCTGAGCACCCTGTCTCATGCATCAAACCTGGACTGGTGATCTATTTCACATATGATATTATACATGTTTCAATGCCATTCTCCCAAATCATCCCACCTTCTCCCTCTCTCACAGAGTCCAAAAGACCGTTCTAAACATCTGTGTCTCTTTTGCTGTCTCACATACAGGGTTATCGTTACCATCTTTGTAAATTCCATAAAAGGCAGAGGAACCAGAGATCAAATTGCCAACATCCGATGGATCACTGAAAAGGCAAGAGAGTTCCAGAAAAACATCTATTTCTGCTTTATTGACTATGCCAAAGCCTTTGACTGTGTGGATCACAATAAACTGGAAAATTCTGAGAGAGATGGGAATACCAGACCACCTGACCTGCCTCTTGAGAAATTTGTATGCAGGTCAGGAAGCAACAGTTAGAACTGGACATGGAACAACAGACTGGTTCCAAATAGGAAAAGGAGTTCGTCAAGGCTGTATATTGTCACCCTGTTTATTTAACTTAGATGCAGAGTACATCCTGAGAAACACTGGACTGGAAGAAACACAAACTGGAATCAAGATTGCTGGGAGAAATATCACTAACCTCAGATATGCAGATGACACCACCCTTATGGCAGAAAGTGAAGAGGAACTAAAAAGCCTCTTGATGAAAGTGAAAATGGAGAGTGAAAGGTTGGCTTAAAGCTCAACATTCAGAAAACGAAGATCATGGCATCTGGTCCCACCACTTCATGGGAAATAGATGGGGAAACAGTGGAAACAGTGTCAGACTTTATTTTTCGGGGCTCCAAAATCACTGCAGATGGTAACTGCAGTCATGAAATTCAAAGACGCTTACTCCTTGGAAGGAAAGTTATGACCAACCTAGATAGCATATTCAAAAGCAGAGACATTACTGTGCCAACAAAGGTTCATCTAGTCAAGGCTATGGTTTTTCCTGTGGTCATGTATGGATGTGAGAGTTGGACTGTGAAGAAGGCTGAGCGCCGAAGTTGATGCTTTTGAACTGTGGTGTTGGAGAAGACTCCTGAGAGTCCCTTGGACTGCAAGGAGATCCAACCAGTCCATTCTGAAGGAGATCAGCCCTGGGATTTCTTTGGAAGGAATGATGCTAAAGCTGAAACTCCAGTACTTTGGCCACCTCATGCGAAGAGTTGACTCATTGGAAAAGACTCTGATGCTGGGAGGGACTGGGGGCAGGAGGAAAAGGGGACGACAGAGGATGAGATGGCTGGATGGCATCACTGACTCGATGGACGTGAGTCTCAATGAACTCCGGGAGTTGGTGATGGACAGGGAGGCCTGGCGTGTTGTGATTCATGGGGTCACAAAGAGTCGGACACGACTGAGCAACTGATCTGATCTGATGTGTTAGTATACTGTATTGGTGTTTTTCTTTCTGGCTTACTTTATAGGCTCCAGTTTCATCTACCTCATTAGAACTGATTCAAATGTATTCTTTTTAATGGCTGAGTAATACTCCATTGTGTATATGTACCACAGCTTTCTTATTCATTTGTCTGCTGATGGACATCTAGGTTGCTTCCATGTTCTGGCTATTATAAACAGTGCTGCGATGAACATTGGGGTACATGTGTCTCTTTCGATTCTGGTTTCCTCGTGTGTATGCCCAGCAGTGGGATTGCTGAGTCATAAGGCAGATCTATTTCCAGTTTTTTAAGGAATCTCCACACTGTTCTCCATAGTGGCTGTACTAGTTTGCATTCCCACCAACAGTGTAAGAGGGTTCCCTTTTCTCCACACCCTCTCCAGCATTTTATTGCTTGTAGACTTTTGGATAGCAGCCATTCTGACTGGCATGAGATGGTACCTCACTGTGGTTTTGATTTGCATTTCTCTGATAATGAGTGAGGTTGAGCATCTTTTCATGTGTTTGTTAGCCATCTGTATGTCTTCTTTGGAGAAATGTCTGTTTAGTTCTTTGGCCCATTTTTTGATTGGGTCGTTTATTTTTCTGGCATTGAGCTGTGTGAGCTGCTTGTATATTTTTGAGATCAATTCTTTGTCAGTTGCTTCTTTTGCTATTATTTTCTCCCATTCTGAAGGCTGTCTTTTCACCTTACTTATAGTTTCCTTCATTGTGCAAAAGCTTTTAAGTTTAATTTGGTCCCACTTGTTTATTTTTGCTTTTATTTCCATTACTCTGGGAGGTGGGTCAAAGAGGATCCTCCTGTGGTTTATGTCAGAGAGTGTTTTGCCTATGTTCTCCTCTAGGAGTTTTATAGTTCCTGGTCTTATGCTTAGATCTTTAATCCATTTTGAGTTTATTTTTGTGTATGGTGTTAGAAAGTGTTCTAGTGTCATTCTTTTACAAGTGGTTGACCAGTTTTCCCAGCACCACTTGTTAAAGAGATTGTCTTTTCTTCATTGTATATTCTTGTCTTCTTTGTCTAAGATAAAGTGTCCATAGGTGTGTAGATTTATCTCTGGGCTTTCTATTTTGTTCCATTGATCTATAGTTCTGTCTTTGTGCCAGTACCATACTGTCTTGATGACTGCAGCTTTGTAGTAGAGCCTGAAGTCAGGCAGGTTGATTCCTCCAGTTCCATTCTTCTTTCTCAAGATTGCTTTGGCTATTCCAGGTTTTTTGTATTTCCATACAAATTGTGAAATTATTTCTTCTAGTTCTCTGAAAAAAAATCACGTTGGTAGCTTGATAGGGATTGCACTGAATCTATAGATTGCTTTGGGTAGTATACTCATTTTCACTATATTGATTCTACCGCTCCATGAACACAGTATATTTCTCCATCTATTTGTGTCATCTTTGATTTCTTTCATCAGTGTTTTATAGTTTTCTATATATAGGTCTTCTGTTTCTTTGGTAGATTTATTCCTAAGTATTTTATTCTTTTCATTGCAATCATGAATGGAATTGTTTCCTTAATTTCTCTTTCTGTTTTCTCATTGTTAGTGTATAGGAATACAAGGGACTTCTGTGTGTTAATTTTATATCCTGCAACTTTACTATATTCATTGATTAGCTCTAATAATTTTCTGGTGGTGTCTTTAGGGTTTTCTATGTATAGGATCATGTCATCTGCAAACAGGGAGAGTTTTACTTCTTTTCATTCTGGATACCTTTTATTTCTTTTTCTTCTCTGATTGCTGTGGCTAAAACTTCCAAAACTATGTTGAAGAGTAGTGGTGAGAGTGGGCACCCTTGTTTTCTTCCTGACTTTAGGGGAAAGGCTTTCAGTTTTTCACCATTAAGGATAATGTTTGCTGGGGGTTTATCATATATGGCTTTTATTATGTTGAGGTACATCCCTTCTATGCCTGCTTTCTGGGGGGTTTATCATAAGTGGATGTTGAATTTTGTCAAAGGCTTTATCTGCATCTATTGAGATAACCATATGATTTTTATCTTTCAATTTGTTCATGTGGTGAACACACTGATTGACTTGCAAATATTGAAGAATCCTTGCATCCCTGGGATAAAGCTTGGTCATAATGTATGATCTTTTTAATATGTTGTTAGATTCTGTTTGCTAGAATTTTGTTGAGGATTTTTGCATCTATGTTCATCAGTGATACTGGACTGTAGTTTTCTTTTTCTGTGGCATCTTTGTCTGGTTCTGGTATTAGGGTGATGGTGGCCTCATAGAATGATTTTGGCAGTTTACTTTCCTCTATAATTTTCTGGAAGAGTTTGAGTAAGATAGGTGTTAGCTCTTCTCTAAATTTTTGGTAGAATTCACCTATGAAGCCATCTGGTCCTGGGCTTTTGTTTGTTGGAAGATTTTTGATAACAGTTTTGATTTCTGTGCTTGTGATGGGACTATTCACATTTTCTCTTTCTTCTTCAGTTTTGGAATGTTATACTTTTCTAAGAATTTGTCCATTTCTTCCAAGTTGTCCATTTTACTGTCATACAGTTGCTGATAGTAGTCTCTTATGATCCTTTGTATTTCTGTGTTGTCTGTTGTGATTTCTCCATTTTCATTTCTAATTTCGTTGACTTGATTCTTCTCCCTTTTTTTCCTGATGAGTCTGGCTAAAGGTTTGTCAATTTTATCTTCTCAAAGAAACAGCTTTTAGTTTTGTTGATTTTTGCTATAGTCTCCTTTGTTTTTATTTCTGCCCTAATTTTTATTTCTTTCTTTCTTTCCACTAACCCTGGGGATCTTCATTTATTATTTCTCTGGTTGCTTTAGGTTTAAAGTGAGGTTATTTATTTGATTTTTCTCTTGTTTCTTGAGGTAAGCTTGTATTGCTATGAACCTTCCCCCTAGCACTGCTTTTTACTGAATCCCATAGATTTGGGGTTGTAGTGTTTTCATTTTGTTTCTATGCATATTTTCATTTCATTTTTGATTTCTTCTGTGATTTGCTAGTTATTGAGAAGTGTGCTGTTTAGCCTCCATGTTTGTATTTTTAATACTTTTCTTCCTGTAGTTGGCATCTAATCTTACCAGATTTTGATCAGAAAAGATGCTTAAAATGATTTCAATTTTTTTGAATTTACCCAGGCTAGATTTATGGCCATGGATGGGATCTATCCTGGAGAATGTCCGTGTACACTTGAGAAAATGGTGAAATTCATTGTTTTGGGGTGAAATGTCTTATAGATATCAATTAGATCTAACTTGTCCATTGTACCAAAAGTTTGTGTTTCCTTGCTAATTTTCCATTTAGTCGATCTATCCATAGGTGTGAGTGGAGTATTAAAGTCTCTCAATATAATTGTGTTACTGTTAATTTCCCTTTTCATACTTGTTACCATTTGCCTTACATATTGTGGTGCTATGTTGGGTGCATATGTATTTATAATTGCTATATCTTCTTGGATTGATCCTTTGATCATTATGTAGTGTCCTTCTTTGTCTCTTTTCTCGGTCTTTATTTCAAAGTCTGTCTTATCTGATATGAGTATTGCTACTTCTTTTGCATTTGCATTTTCATGCATTCCATTTGCATGAAATATCTTTTTCCAGCCCTTCACTTTCAGTCTGTATGTGTCCCTTGTTTTGAGGTGGGTCTCTTCTAGACAGTATAATAGGGATCTTGTTTTTGTATCCACTCAGCCAGTCTTTTCTTTTGGTTGGGGCATTCAACTCATTTACATTTAAGGTAACTATTGATAAGTATGATCCCGCTGCCATTTACTTTGTCGTTCTGGGAAACCTTTTATGCGTTTCCTGTCTAGAGAAGATCCTTTAGCATTTGTTGAAGAGCTGGTTTGGTGGTGCTGAATTCTCTCAGCTTTTGCTTGTCTGTAAAGCTTTTGATTTTTCCTTCACATCTGAATGAGATCCTTGCAGGGTATAGTAATCTGGGTTGTAGGTTTTTCTGTTTCATCACTTTGAGTATGTCCTGCCATTCTCTTCTGGCCTGAAGAGTTTCTATCGAAAGATCAGCTGTTATCTTTATGGGAATCCCCTTGTGTATTATTTGTTGCTTTTCCCTTGCTGCTTTTAATATTTGCTCTGTGTTTGACCTTCATTAATTTGATTAATATGTGTCTTGGGGTGTTTCGCCTTGGGTTTATCCTGTTTGGGACTCTCTGGGTTTCTTGGACTTGGGTGGCTATTTCCTTCCCCATTTTAGGGAAGTTTTCAACTGTTATACCCTCAAGTATCTTCTCACGCCCTTTCTGTCTTCTTCTTCTGGGACTCCTATGATTCGAATGTTGGGGTGTTTAACATCGTCCCAGAGGTCTCTGAGGTTGTCCTCATTTAATTCTTTTTCCTTTTCCCCTCTCTGCTTCATTTCTTTCCAACATTCTATCTTCCACCTCACTTATCCTGTCTTCTGCTTCAGTTATTCTACTGTTGGTTCCCTCCAGAGTGTTTTTGATCTGAGTTATTGCATTATTCATTATATATTGACTCTTTTTTATTTCTTCGAGGTCCTTGTTAAACATTTCTTGCATCTTCTCAATCCTTGTCTCTAGTCTATTTATCTGTAACTCCATTTTGTTTTCAACATTTTGGATCATCCTTACTATCATTATTCTGAATTCTTTTCCAGGTAGACTCCTTATCTCCTCCTCTTGTTTGGTTTGGTGGGCATTTATCATGTTCCTTTACCTGCTGAATATTTCTGTGCCTTTTCATTTTGTTTAGATTGCTGTGTTTGGGGGTGACCTTTTTGTAGGCTGAAAATTTGTGGTTTCTCTTTATTGTGGAGGTTGCTCTTTGTGGGTGGGGTTCGATGAGTGGCTTGTCAAGGTTTCCTGGTTAGGGAAGCTTGTGTCTGTGTTCTGGTGGGTGGAGCTGGATCTGTTCTCTCTGGAGTGCAATGAAGTGTCCAGTAGTGAGTTTTGGGGTGTCTATGGGTTTGGCATGGCTTTGGGCAGCCTGTATTTTAATGTTCAGGGCTGTGTTCCTGTATTGCTAGAGAATTAGCATGGTATGTCTTGCTCTGGAACTTATTGGCTCTTGGGTGGAGCTTGGTTTCAGTGTACGTATGGAGGCTTTTGGATGAGCTCTTATTGATTAATGTTCCCTGGAGTCAGGAGTTTTCCGATGTTCTCAAGTTTTGGATTTAAGCCTCCTGCCTCTCGCTTTCAGTCTTATTCTTACAGTAGCCTCAAGACATCTCCCCATCTATATACAACAGAGATGATAAAACATCTAGGTCAATGGTGAAAAGATTCTCCACAGTGAGGGACACCTAGAGAGGTTAACAAAGTTACATGGAGAAGAGAAGAGGGAAGAGGGAGATAGAGGTGACCAGGAGGACAAGACAGGGAGTCAAAAGGGGAGAGAGCAATCTAGCCAGTTATCAGCTCCCTAAGTGTCCTCCGCAGCCCGAACCCACAGAGATTCACAGAATTAAGTAGAGAAGGGGGAAGGAAGAGATAGAGGTAACCTGGGGGAGAAAAGGGAGAGTCAAAAGGGGAGAGAGCAAAGCCAGTCATCACTGCTGCTGCTGCTGCTGCTGCTAAGTCGCATCAGTCGTGTCCAACTCTGTGCGACCCCATAGACGGAAGCCCACCAGGTTCCTCCGTCCCTGGGATTCTCCAGTTAAGAGTACTGGAGTGGGGTGCCATTGCCTTCTCCGCCAATCATCACACCCCTAAGTAAAAATGGGAACTGAAGACTAGATTTTTAAAGGTACAAAATTGATAACAAATACCAAAAAGCAAAGATTAAAAATCTAGAGTAGAGGTTAGACTCTCAAAAATACAATATTAAAAATACAAAACAAAATAAGTCACAAAAATTATAAAATATATATATATATGAAATTTCCTTTAAAAACAGGGTCTTTTTTTCAAGGTAAATAGTAGGTTATAAAAATGAAAGTTAAAGGAGTAATAAAGAACTTAAAATTTTTGTAAATTAAAAAATGATAATAGTAAAAATATATCTAGAAATTTCTCCGGAGCTGTTGAGGGCAGTGTGGGGTCAGTTCACTTTCAGATAGTTCCTTGTTCCAGCTTACACTTCTTCTCAAGGTCTATTGGCCCCTTCCAATGCTTACTCAGTGCTAACTACAGGATTTTAATCTGTTGCATTTGTCACAGAGCAGTTCCCTCTTATTTATTTTGGCTTCCTCTGTTTGCTAGTCTCTTCAGTGTCTAATTTCTGCCCTGACACAAGGGGGCAACAATGGTAACTTATTTAGGCTAACTTGTTCAGTTGTGTTGTGGGGAGGGAGGGACAATGCAAACAAATATCACTGGCATGTATGGGGAGTGCTCACAGTGTATGGACCATACTGGGTTTGCTCCAGCTCAAGGCGGTGTGTGCTTTCCTGGTCTACACTGCTCAGGTTCCGGGCTGCTCTGCAGGGGTACTGTCCAAAGTGGGCCCTGTGTTTTGTGCACTTTCCAGGTCTAAGATGCTCAGGTTCAGGTTCTCGGGTACTCCACAAAGGCACAGACTCAGTTGGGCATGCATTTTGTGCCCTTCCCAGGTCCAAGCAGCTCAGGCGACCAGATGCTTGGTGAGTGCACTGTCCCAGGTGGGCTGTGCATCTTAATCACCTCCCTGATCCCAGCCGCTCAGTTTCCCGAGTGGACTGCAAGAGCTCCATCTCAGGTATGCCACGTGTGTCCTCCTCTTGGGAGCTGATCTCTGGCTGTGACCCTCCTGGCAGATGTCAACCATCCAGGATCCCAGGAAGACTTGGCTAGCAACTGGGAGCCGGCTCACAGTTTGGTGGAGGAAGCCCATTTCTGGGGCTGAGACTGCCGCTTGCCTTCTGGCTTTGGCTGTCACACACCTGCCTCTCTGCCTCCGGCAGGGGGAGGGGCTTGAGTGCAGCAGGCTACCTCTTCTTTGGTATTCACTCAATCCTTTGTTCTGTGAGCGGGCCAGGCTGGGCCTTAGTTAGAGCTTTTCATGGCAAAGTTCGGTTTGTTTGTTTTTTCCTCTCTCTGGCTATCCCACAGTTTGGGCTGCTATCCCATGTTAGCTCCCTCAGATTGTCCTCAGGGGATTCAGGCCCAGTCCTCTCCCTAAGCATGCAACCCATGCTTCCCTGTCCGCCCCCGCTAGCTGGTGGTGGACGCAAGTGTCTGGGCTACTTCTCCGCTGGGAGTTGCGATTAGGCATGTATTCTGTAGGCTTGTTTGCTTTTTCCTCCCGGTTATGTTGGCCTGAGATTCTAAAACTCCCCACATACCCACTAGTGAGAGGGTTTTCTAGTGTTTGGAAACTTCTCCTCCTTCACGACTCCCTCTCAAGGACAGGTCTCCATCCTTAATTCTTGTCTTTCTTTTTGTCTTTTATATTTTGTCCTACCTCATTTTGAAGAGAATGGGCTGCCTTGCTGGGTGCCTAGTGTCCTCCACCAGCAATCAGAAGTTGTTTTGTGGAAGTTGCTCAGCAGTCAAATGATCTTTTGATGAATTTGTGCAGGAGAAAGTGGTCTCCCCATCCTATTCCTCAGCCATCTTAGGACGACCCGTTAGTTTTATTCTTAACTGGTAGATATAATTTTTGGTTTCCTTTGTTTGCCAGGTGAATCTACTGTACTTTATTTTTGTTGGATTGTTTTGATTTTGCTTATGGGTGTGTGTATATATATATATTCAGTTACACTTTTTATTGTTGTTATAAACCTCTGCCTCTAGGTTGGGCTTTTGCAGTTCTGTGGAGTTTTCCTTTTTTTTCTCTCTCTCTTCTTTTCTCTTTTTTATAATTTTAAGTTTTAATTTTTTTAATGCTATTATATTTCTTCTACATTTTTTCCTTTGTTTGCCTTTCCTACTGTTCTTTTCCCCTTGCAGTTAATCTTTAATGTACATAAATCTTCTTTATCTACTAACTTTGCTTATCTATTCTTTCTTTCTTTTCTTTCCTCTTAACATATTTGTTAGTTTTGCTTTCACTGTTCTACTCTCCACTTGGCACCTTGCTTTAGTTTTGTTTTCCAGTTTGTGCTTTAGTTTTGTTCTTTACTGGTAAATATAATTTTTGATTTCCTTTGTTCGCTGGGTCAATCTATTGTACTTTATTTTGTTGGACTGTTTTGACTTTGCTTATGGGTATATATGTATATGTGTATATTCCATTATTTTAATTATTATTTGCCTGATTTTGTAACTGCCATTTGTCTGGAGGTCATCTTTGGTTTCTTGTTTTTGGGTATTTGTTTCATTCTCACTTAATGCCATAACAAACCACTTGTGGAATCTTCGTTCCTGACCAGAGATCAAGCTCTGAGCCTTTGGAGTGACAGCACTGACTCCAAGACCCTATACTACCAGAGAACTAAACCTAGGGAATATCAAATAGTGAGAACTCACACAACGGAAACCATCTGAATACAAGATCCAACCACTCAACCACCAGTAGCACCCTGTGCAGGACACCTCATTTAAACAACAAACAAAACAAAAATAAAAAACCCAATCATCAGCAGACAGGATTACCACTTCACTCAGCCTTGCCCAACAGAGGAAAAACAACCAACCAACCAAAAAACTCAGCAAAAATCTCAGCCTATATGAAGCTTACACAAACCACTGGACCAACCAGAGCAGGACAGAAACCAAAAGGAAGAAAGAATTCAACCTTGAAGCCTGGGAAAAGGAGACCTCAAACACAATTAAAAAAATAATGAAAAGGCAGAGAAATACTACCCAAATGAAGGAACAAACTTGAAACACAGAAATTCAAACAAATGAAGAGAAAATAGGCAAATTAACTGAAAAAGAATTCAGAATAATGATAGTAAAGATGATCAAACACCTTGAAAACAAAATAGAGAAAATGCAAGAATCAATTAACAAAGACCTAGAAGAATTAAAGAATGAACATACAAACAATACAATTACTGAAATTAAAAATACTCTAAAAGGAATCAGTAGCAGAAGTGGAAGAATGAATCAGTGAGCTGGAAGATAAAATGGTGAAAATAACTTCTGAAGAGAAGAATAAAGTACAGGAATGAAAAGAACTGAAGATAGCCACAGAGACCTAAGGACAATATCAAAAGCACCAACATTTGAATTCTAGGGGTCCCAGAAAGAGAAAAAGAAAGGGTATGAGAAAATTTTTGAAGAGGTTATAGTTGAAAATTTCCCAAACATGGAAATGGAAATAGTCAATCAGGTCCAAGAGGCACAAAGAGCCCCATACAGGATAAACCCAAGGAGAAACACACTAAGACACATACTAATCAAACTAGCAAAGACTAAACACAAAGAAAGAATACTAAAAGTAGCAAGGGAAAAGCAACAAGTAACATACAAGGGGAATCCCATATGTTTAACAGTTGATCTTTCAGCAGAAACTCTGCCGGCCAGAAGGGAACGGCAGAATATATTTAAAGCACTGAAAGTGTAAAATCTACAACCAAGATTACTATACCCAGCAAGGATCTCATTCAAAATTGATGGAGAAATAAAATGCTTTTCAAACAAGCAAAAGTTAAGAGAATTCAGTACTACCAAAGCAGCTTTACAACAAATGTTAAAGGGACTTATACAGTCAAGAAATACAAGAGAAGAAAAAGATCTACAAAATCAACCCCCCAAAATTAAGAAAATGGTAATAGGAACATATATATCAATAATTACTTTAAATGTGAATGGATTAAATGCTCCAACCAAAAGACACAGGCTGGCTGAATGGATACAAAAACAAGACCCATATACATGCTTTCTACAAGAAACAAACTTCAGACCTAAAGACACATACGGAATGAAAGTGAGAGGATGGAAAAATATACTCCATGCAAATGGGAAGCAAAAGAAAGCTGACAAAATAGACAGCTTTTGTCCTCATATCAGGCAAAATAGACCTTAAAATAAAGAAGATTACAAGAGATAAGGAAGGACACTACATAATGATCAAGGGATCAATCCAAGAGGAAGACATAACAATTGTAAATATCTGTACACCCAACATAGGAGCACCTCAATATTTAAAACAATTACTAACAGACATAAAAGGAGAAATGGACAGATCATCAAAACAGAAAATAAGGAAACACAAGTCTTAAATAATACATTAGATGAGATGGATCTCATTCATAACTTCAGGATATTCCATACAAATGCAGAAGAATACACCTTCTTCTCAAGTGCACATGGAACATTCTCCAGGATAGACCACATCTTGGGTCACAAATCAAACCTCAGTAAATTTAAGAATATTGAAATCGTATCAAGCATCCTCTCTGACCACAAAGCTATGAGACTAGATATCAATTACAAGAAAAAAAACTAAGAAACACAAACACATGGAGATTAAACAACACCTTTCTAAATAACCAACAGGTTACTGAAGAAATCAAAAGGGAAATCAAAAATTTTCTAGAAACAAATGACAATGAAAACATGACAACTCAAAACCTGTGGGATGCAGCAAAAGCAGTCCTAAGAGGGAAATTTATAGCAATACAATCCTACCCCAAGAAACAAAACAAAAGAAAACACATCAAATAGACAACCTAACTTTACACCTAAAACAACTGGGAAAAGAAAAAATAAACAAACAAAAAAACCCAAAATTAATAGAAGGAAAGAAATCATAAAGATCTGAGCAGAAATAAATGAAAAAGAAATGAAAGAAACAATAGTAAAGATTAATAAAACAAAAAGCTTGTTCTTCGAGAAGAAAAAAAAAATTGACATACCTTTAGCCAGATTCATCAAGAAAAAAAGACAGAAGAATCAAATCAACAAAATAAGAAATGAAAAAGCAGAGGTTACAACAGACAATGCAGAAATACAAAGGATTATAAGAGACTATTATGAACAACTATATGGCAATAAAATGGATAACCTGGAAGAAATGGACAGATTCTTAGAAAAGTTTAATCTTCCAAGACTGAAACAAGAAGAAATAGAAATTATGAACAACCCAATTACAAGCACTGAAATAGAAGCTGTGATCAAAAATTTCCTAAAAAACAAAAGCCCAGGACCAGCAGCTTCACAGGTGAATGCTATCAAACATTTAGAGAAGAGCTAATGCCTATCATCCTAAAACTCTTTCCAAAATCTGCAGAGGAAAGAACACCTCCAAACTCATTCTACAAGACCACCATCACCCTGATACCAAAACCAGACAGAGACAATACAAAAAAAGAAAACTACAGGCCAATATCACTGATGAACACAGATGCGAAAATCCTCAACAAAATTTCAGCAAACAGAATCCAGCAACACATCAAAAAGTTCATACACCATGACCAAGTTGGGTTTATTCCAGGGATGCCAGTATTCTTCAATATACGCAAATCAATCAATGTGATACACCATATTAACAAACTGAAAGATAAAAACCACATAACCATCTCAATAGATGCATAAAAAGCCTTTGACAAAATTCAGCACCCATTCATGATTAAAACTCTTCAAAAAATGGGCATAGAAGGAACCTACCTCAACACAGCAAAGACCATAGATGATAAGCCTACAGCAAACATTATTCTCAATGGTGAAAAACTGAAACCATTCCCTCTAAAATCAGGAACAAGGCAAAGCTGTCCACTTTCACCACTATTATTCAACATAGTTTTGGAAGTCCTAGCTACAGCAATCAGAGAAGAAAAAGAAATAAAAGGAATCCAGATCAGAAAAGAAGTAGTAAAGCTCTCACTGTTTGCAGATGACAAGATACTGTACACAGAAAACCCTAAAGATTTTCTGTGGGTTTTTGTGATACCCACACAAAAAATTTTGTGATAATTAATTAAATTTTTTTTAATTTACACAAAATTACTAGAGCTAATCAGTGAATTTAGGGAAGTCACAGGATACAAAGTCAATACACAGAAATCACTTTCATTTCTATATACTTACAATGAAAAAAGCAGAAAGAAATTAAGGAATCAATCCCATTCACCACTGCAACAAAAAGAATTAAATATCTAGGAATATACTTATCTAAGGAGACAAAAGAACTGTACACAGATCATTATAAGACGCTAATGAAAGAAATCAAAGACGACATAAACAGATGGAGAGATATTCTGTGTTTCTGGGTGTAGGAAGAATCAATATTGTGAAAATGACTATACTACCAAACACAATCTGCAGATTCAATGCAACCCCTATCAAATTACCAATGGCATTTTTCACAGAACTAGAAAAAAAAATTTTACAATTCATATGGAAAACACAAAAGACCCTGAATAAACAAAGTAGTCTTGAGAAAGAATGGAGCTGGAGGAATCAACCTTGCTGATTTCAGATTATACTACAAAGCTACAGTCATCAAGAGAGTATGATACTGGCACTAAAACAGACATATAGACCAATGGAACAAGACAGAAAGCCCAGAAATAAACCCATTCACGTATGGGTACCTTATTTTTGACAAAGAAGGCAAGAATATACAATGGAGCCAAGACAGTCTCTTCAAAAGTGGTGCTGGGAAAACTGGACAGCTACATGTAAAAGAATGAAGTTAGAATACTTCCTAACAGCATACACAAAGATAAACTCAAAATGGATTAAAGAGCTAAATGTAAGACCAGAAACTATAAAACTCTTAGAGGAAAACACAGGTAGAATACTCAGTGACATAAATCAAAGCAAGATCCTCTATGACCCACCTTCTAGAGTAATGGAAATAAAAACAAAAGTAAGCAACTGGGACCTGATTAAACTTAAAAGCTTCTGCACAGCAAAGGAACCTATAAGCAAGATGAAAAGACAACCCTCAAAATGGGAGACAATAACAGCAAATTAAGCAATTGACAAAGGATTAATTTCCAAAATATACAAGCAGCTCATACAACTCAATACTAGAAAAACAAACAACCCAATCAAATAGTGGGAAAAAGACTTAAACAAACATTTCTGCAAAGAAGACATACAGATGGCTAACAAACACATGAAAAGATACTCAACATTGCTCATTATTAAAGAAATGCAAATCAAAACTACAATGAGATATCACCTCACACCAGTCAGAATGGCCATCATCAAAAAGTCTACAAACAATAAATGCTGGAGAAGGTGTGGAGAAAAGGAAACGCTCTTGCACTGTTGGTGGGAATGTAAACTGATACAGCCAAATGGAAGAACGTATGGAGATTCCTCAAAAAACTAGAAAGAAAATGACCATATGACCCAGCAATCCCACTCCTAGGCATATACCCTGAGGAAACCAAAACTGAAAAAGACACATGTATCCCAATGTTCACTGAAGCACTATTTACGATAGCTAGAACATGGAAGCAACCTAGATGTCCATTGACAGATGGATGGATAAAGAAGTTGTGGTACATATACACAATGGAATATTACTCAGCCATTAAAGGAACGTATTTGAGTCAGTTCTAATGAGGTGGATGAACCTATTATACAGAATGCAGTCAGTCAGAAAGAGAAAGATAAATATCATATACTAATGCACATATATGGAATCTAGAAAAATGGTACTGAAGAATTTATTTCCAGGGCAGCAATGGAGAAACAGAAACAGAGAACAGAGAACAGACTTATGCATGTGGGGAGAGGGGAGGAGAGGGTGAGACGTATGGAGAGAGCAACATGGAAACTTACATTACCATATGTGAAATAGACAACCAACGGAAATTTGCTGTATGGCTCAGGAAATTCAAGCAGGGACTCTGCATCAACCTAGAGGGCTGGGATGGGAAGGGAAATGGGAGAGAGGTTCAAAGGGGAGGGGATATATGTATACCTATGGCTGATTCATGTTGAGGTTTGACAGAAAACAACAAAATTCTGTAAAGCAATTATCCTTCAATAAAATAAATAAATTAATTTTTAAAAATACAGGTAAGCCAATTTAAAAAAAAGGACAAAAAAGAAAAAAAAAAAGAACCTCTATGAAGACCACATATTTTAAAAAGGGCACATGATCAATGCTTAATATAAAAGACTGATATGAATCTATACAAGTAATATAAACAAATCTAAAGGCTAAGGGAAATGAACCAAAATTTAACTCAGTTTTGTTAAAACCAGAAAGAAAAACATGCTTATAAGCAACTCACTCTTTGGGGTAGGTGGTAGAATATCAAAGGACAAATATAACTAACATTCTATTTCACTTTTCTTTTCTTTTTAAGAACTTGTACACACTGGACAGGGTAGAACAGAAAGAAGGAAGTCTTTTAATCAGCTATCATCCACTTATTCAAAAGAATATGAGTATCCACTATATACAATCAGTGAAAGAATTCTAAGATATAATCCTTTACCTTGCTACTGCTGCTAAGTCGCTTCAGTCGTGTCTGACTCTGTGTGACCCCATAGATGGCAGCCCACCAGGCTCCCCTGTCCCTGGGATTCTCCAGGCAAGAGTACTAGAGTGGGTTGCCACTGCCTTCTCCAAATCCTTTACCTTACAGTATCTAAATTTAGGTATCCATAAATGTTTATTGAATTGGGCGATGTTATAACAGAAGTAAATAAAATAGGGAGTAGTGGTATCAATGAGGTGATAATCAATTCTACAGTAAGGGGAATGAGGAAAAAAGTGAGGCAAGCATAAATAGGTTAACAAAGGCCTCATCAATCTGGAGATGTCTGAGCTTAAAGAGAGCCTGGTGGCTCAGTGGTAAATAACCTGCCTGCAATGCAGGAGATGCGGGTTTGATCCCAGGGTCAGCAAGATTCCCTGGAGAAGAAAATGGCAACCCACTCCAGTATTCTTACCTGGGAAATCTTATGGATAGAGGAGCCTGGCAGCCTAGTCAATGAGGTCACAAAAGAGTCAGACACAAGTTAGCAACTAAACAACAATCTTAAAGAACAAGTAGTTTGACCTAAATAAGAGCATACCATGGGTGTGAACAAGCATAAATCTCAGATTTGAACAAACTTCAAGACAGATATTAAAACTTCTAGTCACAGTGATAGATTTCCAGTCCTACTGTGAGATATGCAGGAACTAAACACATGACACAGCAACAGAGTTCTGGCTTTCAAAAGGTGACTTCTCTAAGACTACAGTACAGTAAGTTTGACTTCAATTCCCAGTAAATCTATAGATTAAGAGATTTATGAACTATGAAAAAGGTAGTGCTAATTAGTTTAGACAGACCAGGTAGCATCTGATCAGGGATCTAAATGCTCTGTGGAGACTGACATGGTTCTCTTGGGGAGGAGCGCACAGTTATAAGAAATAGCAAAAGCAAGTCCTTGACTTAAGAGTGCTTAGAGTGGAGGGGAAAATCAAGATGAAGGAAGAGAGGGAGTTAGGGGGAAGGTGACAGGTCACATCACGTGGCACTGTCCCTACCACACCATACCATATGGTACCAGCCACCAGAGAGAAGGAAGGAATTTAGATTTTATTTTGAGATGGAAAGATTTTGGAAGACTTTGAGAAGAAGAGTGACATGACCATTCTTACAGTTTAAAACAATCATGCAGACTGCTGTGTGGAAAAAAAGACTATAGGAATGCATAGACAGCAAGAGAGGGATCAGGATACTCTAAGAATCAGCACCAGAATAATGGCTAAGAAGAGGTGTTTGGATTGGCTGGATTCTGAATATTCTGAAAGCAAAGTTGACAGGTTTTGCTGATAGAAAAAAAAGGACTCATCAAGAATGAGTTCAGGATTTTCCTAGTGGTCCAGGGTTTAGAACTCTGAGCTATATTAAAAAAAGAACTCTGAGCTTCCACCACAGGGGACATGGGTTCTATTCCTGGTTGGGAAAAGAAGATCCCTCAGGCCATTTGGTGCAGCCACAAAAATATATGAGTTCAACGTTTGTGTTTTATTTGTTTGCTGCTCTGCAAGCAAACAAGGGGTGGAGGGCAAGGTAAGGATCTAGAATTTATTATGGGACATATTAATGTTTAAGATGCATATTCAACATCGAGTAAGTAAGCTGGATATACAAATGTTGGAAAGAGTTCTGAATTGAAGAAATAAATTCGTAGATGCCAGTACTAAAACTATGTAAGATCACTAGCTGGGACTGTAGAAAAAAGTACCAAGACACTCAGCCTTCAGAAGTCAAGTAGAGGGGAGTATAATGCCAAGGTGACTAAGAACAAAGACAGTGTCAGGGAACGAGAAATAATCAAAGGTGTCACACATGGCTGGTAGGTCAAGATGAGGACCCTGCAGTGACCAGAGAAATAGCTGCTGGCAAGGATTCACTAGAGAGTAGGACCCTGATGAAGAGAGTTAACAACTACAAGTCCCAGAAGGGAATGTGGCCACTATACAAATAGAGGGGCTGGTTCCAGCAACATAAAGAGTTCAAGCACTTTAATGGGAAGAAAGGGGAATACGTAAGTTCAGGTACAAACAGATATGCAAATTTAATTTACACATCTGTTTTCCTTGACTAGTTAAGTTCTTGTGAAGCCAGGCCACACTGTATTCATCTTTCTATCCCTGGTTCCCAGCACAAAACAACAATTTGTTTGTAGAAAGAAGGGATCGGCCTTAAAATTTGAAGACATGCCATTCAGGGAAATACTGAATTCACTGTCTATAACCCAAAGGACACAGAAGGACCAAGTGGATAGAAGTTACATAAAGGCAGACTATGATCCGACACAGTGACACTTTTACCCATTAGAGACAGCCAGGATGATACTAAGGGGATGCAGCAGAAAACATTAATGACATTAATAATGGTAGAAATTTTATAACAGTGGCTGATATTTATGGAACAGTTACTTTGTACAAAGCATTTCATTTCTCTAAAGCACTTCACAAGTATTAGTCCATTTCATCCTTATGCCAACGTAGTGGAACAGGCATTCATTTATTATCTGCATTTCACCAATGAGGAAACTGAGGAAAAGAGAATTGAAGTAACTTGCCCCAGTTTATACAACTTAAATGGCAGAACCAACATTCAAACCCAAGTACATTTTGAAAATCTATGCATTTAAACCTTTCGTACTGCCTCTCAGATCTTAACAAAATCAGAATGACCACAAAACCTTCACAGATTAGAATGCTGGTTCAGACAAACATATCTTCTAGATCCCTTAAACCCACCTAAATAAATATAATATGAGGGAGACAAAGACCCAAAAAGTATTTATTAAATGTGGATAGAAATTCAGAGGATAAAAAACAAGCCATAGACTGTGAGAAAATATTTACAAAACACATTTGATAAAAGACTGGTATGCAAAATATATAAAGAACTCTTAAAACTCAACTATCAAAAAACAAAGGACCAAATTTTTGAATGGGCAAAAGATGTGAAGAGACAAGTTACCAAAGAAGAGATACAGATGGCAAAGAAGCACATGAAAAGATGCTCAACATCACAGACCATTACAGCGGGCACTGCAAAGTAAAACTAGACACCCATCAGAAAGGCCAAAATCCAAAACAACGCTGCTGCTGCTGCTGCTGCTAAGTCACTTCAGTCGTGCCTGACTCTGTGCGACCCCATAGACGGCAGCCCACCAGGCTCCGCCGTCCCTGGGATTCTCCAGGCAAGAACACTGGAGTGGGCTGCCATTTCCTTCTCCAATGCATGAAAGTGGAAAGTGAAAGTGAAGTCACTCAGACGTAACCCCATGGACTGCAGCCCACCAGGCTCCTCCGTCCATGGGATTTTCCAGGCAAGAGCACTGGAGTGGGTATCCAAAACACTGGCAAGCACCAAGTGCCAGCAACGACGTGAAACATCGGGAACTCTCATTCATGGGAATGTGAAATGGTACAGAGCTTTGAAAGACAGTGTGGCTGTTTCTTACAAGACTAAATATGGCATTGACCCAGAGTTGAATACTTATGTCCACACAAAAACCTGCATACAAATGAATGTAACAGCGTTAGTCACAACTGCCAAATTTGGAAGCAAGATGTCCTTCAGTAGGTGAAAGGATAAGCAAACTGCAGTACATTCATACAATGGAAGATTATTCAGCAGTAAAAGAAATGTTATCAAATCATAAAAAGACACAGAAGAATCTCAAATGTGTACTGCTAAGTGAAAAAAGCCAATCTGCAAAAACTACATATTATATGAGCTCAGCTGAATGACATTACAGAAAAGACAAAACTACAGAGACAGTAAAAAGGTGGGTGGTTGCCAGGAGTCTAGGGGGAGAGAGAAAAAAGGAATGAACAGGTAAAACTATACTGTATGATACTATCATGGTGGATACCTTATTGTAAGTTACCAAAACTCACAGCAGGTACAGCACAAAGAATGAACCCTAAAGTAAACTATGGACTTTAGTTAGTGATAATGTATTAATATTGTGCATCAAGTGTAACAAATTTACCACACTAATGCAAGATAATATGGGAAACTGGAAGAACTGGTAAGTGGGTATACAGGAGCTCTGTAGTTTCCACTCGATTTTTTTTTATAAATCTAAAGATATTCAAAAAAATTTTTAAGTATTACCTTTCAAAAACAAAGTTTGTTAACTACAAGCTTATTATGTATCAACTATATGACACAGCAACCAAAACCGCTAATTACATCACAGGCTATGGATGCTAGGTACATAAAAAGTTCAGGACCTGCTGACAAGCCTAGTATTTACTATCTTCCCTTTGGGAGGACAGCTTTTATATAAGGAGTTACTTTTTCCAATGAACTGGATGAGAACATAATGATTGAAAAGCACAGAGGATCCAAAGGGGATTCAAACATCTGAGGAGGTTTGGCGTATGTGAACTCCAAAGCAGCTGGAGAGACATACTTCCTCACAGGGTGTCTGGGATACTATCAAACGCATCACAAGATATAATGCTTAAAATGAGATATAATGCTTTACAATTTAAAGAAACATGGGAACAAACATTTCTCTCAAAATACTGAATCCAAGTCTTCATAATTTCATTCTCAGTAAAACACACACAGAGCATGACACATCCCCAAACCTTCTCAGTTTACTTTAAAAAAAAGAAAAGAAATACAGAAAAGTCTCATATTTAAATTCAACAGGGGGCCTTCACAAGGTACAGGAAGAGTATGGGCTAATTTGCCATATAAAATGTAATTTTCACCCTTTCATTTAACTACTACTCACAGAAAGAGACAAATTAAAAAGCAGGGAGGATCATGTTTGGTGTCACTGCTGGTAATAACTTGTGAAAAAGCTCAAAGGAACGAGAAAAGAGATGTAAATTCTTAAGCCACACTGATGGTTATACCACAATCTCTTCTTACTTCACCAATCACTGAATTGGATATCATTTCCCCAGAACAATTTTGTTTTAAATCTTTAAAGAAGTTAACTCGTGTTGAGAAGCCACACTCTGTGAATACGTATTTGTTAGAGCCAGTCAAGGGGATAATCAAGGACTAGGAGGAAAGGAATTAGACTCCAACTTTGAAAACAAACCAGCAGTCCAAGTGTACACATGCTTTCTGCTTTCAACTCCCCAACAGGCTTGGAACACTTTCTTTTCAGTCTCCCCTCAGCTCTCTAACAGGCCTGCCTGCAACTGTGGTCTTCAAATGAAAAGGGTGTGCAGAGTTCATTTGCCAAACCAGGGATCTCTTCACATAAAACTTCTGGCCTATAAATGCTACTGACTGATGATCTCCATTCTCTCTTCCTTTACTAAGCAATAGAAGTCTGATGACACTTTTCTCATTGTCTTTTCAGTTTTTTGTAACTTGTACTTATTCCTCCATGGTTGTGAAGTTCTTTTCAGCTAAAATCAACCCCTTTGTTAAGTGCAAATTCATTTCTTCATTCTTTTTTATTCTAGTTCCCCTCCGTAACTACCTTCGCTTACACTAGAGCAGTATTACCTCAGAACAACAATAACAACAAAAGCAGTAAGAACAAAAATTAGCTGAGTTTTTCTATTTACTCTCACCTTAAGGATTCAAATAGTCTCATACAGTTTTTTTGTTTAGTATCTTTGCTAAACAATGGAAAAATCTCATATCACATTTAATTTTTTAGAAGTAATAAATGAACACTTATGGTCACCATCAATCCTTAATAACAGTCTGAAAGAGTTATCTCTCAACTTCATTGTTTACATAAACCTATCAGTGAAAACATTTTTAAGTACCTGTCCCACTACAGACACACAAAATTTATTTTTACTTATAAATTAATACATAATTAACATGAACTACTATAATTACTATATTTAACTGAAAAATTTTAAAGGAAGAAATGTAAATATATTCATAAAAATACATAAAAACTACATAATAGTTTTCATGTATTTATTCACTTTAAAATTTCGAGTATTTTCATTTTATATTCTCAGGCAGTGTGTATAATTATACTTTGTTGACCAGCAGTCTGAAAGGCTGAAAGTATCTAAATTTCATCACATGGGTTAACCACTGCGAACAATTTTTCCCTATTAAATTCTACTTTTCAAATTCCTGAAGCTCTCAACAAGGTAAATTCTTAAAGCTATCATTCACTAACTCCTGAATTAGAAGGCCAAAATAATTGCGTGAGGCAACTACATTAATTAAAAAAAAAAGGGACAAGACTTGCGTCTAATCATAATAAAAGTCTGTGTGCATTTTTTTGTGTGTTTGCATGTCTTTCTCTAATAGATAAGAGTAATAATTTCATTAATAAGAGTAATAATTTCATTCTCAGTAAAACACACACAGAGCATGACACATCCCAAAACCTTCTCAGTTTACTTTAAAAAAAAGAAAAGAAATACAGAAAAGTCTCATATTTAAATTCAACAGTGGGCCTTCAAAAGGTACAGGAAGAGTATGGGCTAATTGTAATGGAGAGAGAGAGACGATTGTATATCTCATTATTCTTATATTAAACAATTTAATAAAACAGTTATTAACACTCTTCACAAGTGCCAACACTGCACTAGGCACTGGTCTTTAGAAAATCTGATGGAAAGGAACTTCAAGATTAAGGTCAAACATCCAAATGTTTAAACACTACTTGAATCTTCTCTACAGCAGCACCACCAAGTGGCCATTTGTGTAACTTGTGTGAAAACACCTTCAGCAATATGGATGTATCAGAAAGCAGAATGCATTTTCTGATACATCTGACTATTTGAAATAAACAAATTGAACCAACCATATCTAATAACAACCTTATCTACTAGCCCTACTTTTATTCTCTATTAGAACAAACCTAATCAGTCTTCTACATAGCAGCCTTTCCAATATTTTAAAGGAACTACTATAAATCTCAATTCTTCTCTTCATCCTAAATATACAATTTTAACTTAGCTATTTAATCATGTAGAGTTAAAAAAAAATTCTTATAAACAACTCCCAAGAAGGAACACAAACATAAGAGCTTAATTCTTGAAGTTACAAAGGAGAATAATTTGCAAAATTACACATACTCCAGTTATAAACTTTAAAGCAACAATTTAAATTGCTTTAATATTACTGAATATCTTAAAATTTATTTATTTATAGATAAATATATGAGAGTTCATTAATATTAGCAAGGATTTGTTTTATATTTTAAAAATATTTTCAATGTATTAAATAACTTTGACACAGAAACAGAGAACAGACTCGTGGACACAGCAGGAAAAGGTGAACTTGGGGTGATTAGAGAGAGCAGCACTGAACCATACACATTGCCATATGTAAAACACACAGCTAGTGGGGAGCTCAACCTGGTGCTCTGTGACAACCTGGGGTGGGGCAGCGGCGGGGGGAGAGGGGAGCAGGGTGTGGGTCGGAGGCTCAGGAGTCAAGAGCGAGGGGATATATGTATACTTGTGCCTGATTCATGCTGTTATATGGCAGAAACCAACACAATACTGTAAAGCAATTATCCCCCAATTTTAAAAAGGCAAAAAAAGAAAGTGTAAAGCACATAAACTGAAAAATAAATATCTTTTGACAAATAGCAGTTGCATTTTTTTAACTGTAGCACAAATGACCAATTTAGAAAATTTATATAAACCATTCTTCTACCCTTTTGCTAAAAATGATTTACAACACTAATGCTAATGCTATTTTACTACAGTATCAATCAACTGGATTATATTTACATTTAAATGTTTTCTCAGTGAGGGCTGAAGTTAGTGTAGAGTCTGATACTCATCTTCAGCACAGCCAGTTTCATAAATGAATTTCCTATCAACAAGATAAATAATACCAGTACTAGACAAAGAAATGCCAATTTCAATTTACCTAATTCATAGTTACTGTTTCTCAATATTGACTATTTCAGAAGCTGAAAAAACTGAAAAGATAATTTAAATAACTTGCCAATATCATATACTATTAATAGAGCATAATAATAAGATTTATTTTGTCCTGAAAGAGCAAAGAGAAAATTCAACGCTGCTTTATATTTTGGTCTACTGAACAGTTACTTTAATACTAAGTAAGCTTCAGTGAATTTTCTTAAATGGTCAAGCCATTAAATAAAATGACAATGCATTCACAAGGAGAATTATGTTCTGTTTTTATTAACCAACTGTGAGCAAAAATAGAAAGTTAGAGATAACAATAAATCAATTTTTAAAATCTGCATATTAAAAATAGACAGTATTAGTCCATTTAGAAAAAAGGCAATCTTTACTGAGCCTACCAGCATTTCTGTTTCCTGGGGTACCTCAACTTCTTGGGTAACTCCCTGCAAGCTACTTACCCTCTGGTTCGGATTTCAGTTTTACTAACATTCGTCTGTAAGGTGTTACACATAATTGAATCTTCTAAATAATTTCTAATATACAACATTATGCAACAAAATTTAAAATTTTAACCATTTCATAGGCATTTGTCTAAACGACTTACTTTCCTGTTTTCCAAAAGGAGCTGAGAAGTAACCATTTCCTCTACATTCAGTCACAGGATGCACACGAACAGTACTGCACATGGTACTGCTGTGCTTGGATCTCCCGTCTCCTCACTCCTGCCGGCTGTCACTTACCGATGACTGTGTTCCTGACGTTTCTGATGCTGAAGTGAGAACCTACGAGTGTCTATCAAGGCTCCTGAGCATTAAAAACTGGGCTTTGTGGTATCCGGCTACTGAGTTATTTTTCTCTCCTTCTTTGCCTCCATCGCTAATTTTCAAATGACTGAAGTTACCATTAAAAAAAAAAAGAGTCACAGCAAAATAGGCTGTCAGCACCAGGAAGGAAATTCTGAAGAGAGCTCCAGGTGCTGGAACAAGGGAGCAGAAAAACCCTTAGAGCACGGCACTAGCTAATTTGTACAATGGGGTCTCCATTCCTTTTTCCCTGGGAACGAGAATCAACCTGCCCATTCTGAACTTTTCCATCCCTTATATGGCATTCTTCTCTACACAGATAATCTAGTAACAGTCTGTACACAACCTGCTGATTAAATGCAAAAACAGAAACAAAGGTAGAAACAACAGCAGTGTTGTCAAAACACACAAGGTACAAGAGTTAAATGATTATGACTACATTATATGAAAATAATGTGTGCTTAGCATGTATTTATACATGACAAATATAAAACTATGAATCTGAGTTAATGCCTGTGGGAATGCTAAAAAGAAGCAAGAATATACTGAGAAGAAATAAGAATACAAAGATATAATTTTGTCTGGCTATTGAAGAAGTTAACACAACAGGACTTCTGAAAAGCACTGGAATTCTCAAAATCATCAGAAATATATATAAATGCCAGAGAACATAAGTTAGAATTATAGAAAACTTAGATTTTGTTCTCTCTACATACAAACTGCAAGAATCACATAATTAACCAACTTGTTTTCCCCTTTCTTAATTAAGTGTTGGTAATACAGGCCATAGCTTAAAAGAAGAAATTCTGCCGGAATAAACTGATGACCTGCATCTCTCTCTACCAAGGAAGTTCTAATGACTCAAAGTTTTAGAGAAACTATTCTAAGCCATCAAAGATTAGCTGCCTATGAAATAAACAAGATAACCCTTTTGGCCGCAACAGACTCTCATGGCTCTGAAGTAATTTTATCAGGAAAATGCAAAAATATATGAGGCAGTCTTTGAGGAACTAATAAAAACTTATTTTTACATTCAATTTTCTCTACCAGGCATGAGGAAAAAGCAAACAAACAAAAAGACATCTAACAGATTAGCCCTACTGAGCTACCTACTGAGTTATTTATTTGTTGAATAAATAATAACAAATACCATTTTACTTGGGTTACAAAAGTTACTGATTTGTAGAAAACAATACATAAGGAAGAAAGTAAACAACAACAAAACATCAAGCAAAAAAAGAGAGAGAGAAAAATAATCCTATAAAATTGTTTTCCTCCACATAAAACCCACAGTTATCCAGTCAATATATCTACAGTATCCTGCAGCTAAGAGTATATAATAGATGATTGAATTAAAACTTTTCAAAATGATACCTTGGTGGTGGCGTTTGTAACCATATATTACTAAGGCAGAACTACTCCAATACCTGAAGGAGTCATGAAATAAAGGATGTATTCCTGACTCTTGACCTCAGACCAAATAAATTATTTTCTTTCCCTATTTATAAAACGAGGGAAAACTCGAAGACTATGAAAATTTATTATTGGTAAAATGCTTATAATTTTCAGGCAAATGTTTCAGAAAAAGTCAAGTATGTGATCCATACCTTGTTTTAATTCCAAACCTTCAGGTTGCTTGTTCTCTCTCAGAGATGAAGTAGAATCTACACAGCTGTCTTGTCTGAGGAATGAAAGTAAACAAGAACAAGTTTTTAAACAATATTCAAGGTCCTAGAATTAAGTTATACACTTGAAAAGACACAATGAATCCTTCTCAGTCCCCAGGGTACCATTCAGTACACTCTGGAGACAGAAACATGTATACAAGTGTCAGAAGTAGCGGCTACAAACTACTAGAATTTAAGTAGTACACTTCTTTGTAAAATCAAAGAGCAAACCTGGAAAGAATACCAAGGTTTTCTCCTTTCCAATACTCTGCAGGGTAGCTAATGGGAGAAATCCTAACTCACAGAAGAATCCAGTAATTTTTCAAGTTCAACTGTTAAATTTAATGGGCACTTTGGCATTCAAATCATTTTAGAGTCATCTAATTTCATACCTCAAATGTTTTGATGTTTACAGATGTGGGAAATACATATTTTATTTGTAATATACATATATAATCAAAGTAAATAGATTACGTTTAAGATGCCACTAAAAGTTCTTGATCCACTATGTTCTGCAAAAGAGCTCAACTATTTCTTTCTCTTAGAGAGCACTGTGCCATCTTTATACTGATGTTACAAATACTTTTCAGAAAGTCAAGAAATTAACTATTATGAATACTCAAAATGACTATTTTCTTTAAAATATGTGTCTATCACCTTCTGAGAATTTTTATACACACTCTAAGACTAACAAACTAAAAATATCTAGGAAAGTTACCTATTCACAAAACTTTATATTCACTTAATAATAAATTCCTCAAATAACTGAAGGATAAAGATGAAATTATTTCTTTGAGAAGTTTACAATTTTCTTTCCAGCCAACACATTTGGCTCTTTTAAGTTTGTTTTGTATTGAAATTTTACTAATACAAGTACAAACTCAAATAGAGATTATAAAAATATTTTAATTTGGTGTTAATTGTGACATGTTAGAGATTTAATATTGAGATATCTCAATTTTTTTTTATTTCTTTTAGTCTAATGTCAATTTTATTCTTTCACCAGAATGACTAGCAGATCCCAAAGAGATCAACAAGACTCCCTGGCAGTTTAGCGACAGATTAAATGCCAATACACTACATTAAAAGCTTTGCAAAAATAAAGTTAAAATATGCCACCTTAAGTCTTATGTCACATTAAATTTCATCTACTGGTGAAGAAAGCTGAGCACCGAAGAACTGATGCTTTTGAACTGTGGTGTTGGAGAAGACTCTTGAGAGTCCCTTGGACTGCAAGGAGATCCAACCAGTCTATTCTGAAGGAGATCAGCCCTAGGATTTCTTTGGAAGGAATGATGCTAAAGCTGGAACTCCAGTACTTTGGCCACCTCATGCGAAGAGTTGACTCATTGGAAAAGACTCTGATGCTGGGAGGGATTGGGGGCAGGAGGAAAAGGGGATGACAGATGATGAGATGGCTGGATGGCATCACTGACTCGATGGATGTGAGCTTGAGTGAACTCTGGGAGTTGGTGATGGACAGGGAGGCCTGGCCTGTTGTGATTCATGGGGTCGCAAAGAGTCGGACACGACTGAGCGACTGGATTGAACTGAACTGGGAACCTTATTTCTAAGTATATTCCTTTAGAGAAAATGTTTGTTTGCTCTTAAACTTGAATGGCATTTATTTCTCTTCCAAACACATACACCTAATTTTTTAAAAATGACTTTAACAAAAACATAAAGTAACATCACCATTAAAAGGATCTTAGGTAAACACAAGACCTTAATAGACAGAACATGACTCATGTAGCTAGAGGAGCTACCCCAGGCCCAAGGTCAGGGGCAGCAGCCGAGAGGAGCTACCACACGCCTGAGGTCAGGGGTAGCGGCCGAGAGGAGCAACCCCAAGTCCAAGAAGTGGCGGCTGCGCAGGCGCTGGAGGGCCAAGAGAAGCTACTCCACGTTCAAGGTCAGGAGGGGCAGCCAGTGAGGAGATATCCCTCATCCAAGGATAGGAGCAGCGGCTGCGCTTTGCTGGAGCAGCCGTGAAGAGATATCCCATGTCCAAGGTAAGAGAAACCCAAGTAAGACGGTAGGTGTTGCAAGAGGGCATCAGAGGGCAGACACACTGAAACCATACTCACAGAAAACTAGCCAATCTGATCACGCTGCCCACAGCCTTGTCTAACTCAATGAAACTAAGCCATGCCGTATGGGGCCACTCAAGATGGGTGGGTCATGGTGGAGAGGTCTGACAGAATGTGGTCCACTGGAGAAGGGAATGGCAAACCACTTCAGTATTCTTGCCTTGAGAACCCCATGAACAGTATGAAAAGGCAAAATGATAGGATACTGAAAGAGGAACTCCCCAGGTCAGTAGGTGCCCGATGTGCTACTTGAGATCATTGGAGAAATAACTCCAGAAAGAATGAAGGGATGGAGCCAAAGCAAAAACTATACCCAGTTGTGGATGTGACTGGTGATAGAAGCAAGTCCGATGCTGTGAGCAATATTGCATAGGGACCTGGAATGTTAGGTCCATGAATCAAGGCAAATTGGAAGCGGTCAAAATTACAGCTGAGAATATATAATCTGTATCATGAGGAATCATCAGACAAAGCCAAAGTGGGAATGAGTACTATTCTATTAAAAGTGGGGAAGGAAGTTAAAGTCAATGTTATAAAATACAAAGTTGGCTGTGGAAATATTCCAGGTTAAAGGAAGCTAAAGAGTAGTGACAATTAAATGTTACAACTGATGTGAGGCTCCTCAACTAAAGTGGAAAAACATTATAAAGCATATTATTGAGTCAAGAGACAAATGGAAATACTGATGGCAGATTCGACAAAACTATTTTATCAATGTTAAATTTACTAAAGCTGAATTTACTAAAGTTAACAATGTATTGTGGTTATATGAAAAAGAATATCACTATTCTTAGGAAAAAATGCAATGTAGTACTTAGAGGTAAAATGTTATGATGTATGTTACTCAGCTTTAAATGTTTCAGAAGGAAATACACAAGTATATAAACAGAGTATGTGCAATGGGATAAAATATTAATAACAGATAAATCTAGGTAAAGCATACATGTATACTTCTTATATTATTCTTATTCCTGAAACATTTTAATAACTCTTAAGTTTTTCCAAGTAAAAATTAATAAAGCAATGAAACTATTTTATGAATTATTTTAATTTCATTTTTTATTTTCTCTGTGAAAGCTCCTTGAATCACCTCCAGATAAAACTAGAACCCTCTATAAAGACTATCTGCTGTCATAAACAATTTCTTTTACTGCCTGAAGTGAACTTTTATAATGTTCTTTTTTTCTTGAGTTGGATTTGATCTGGCTGTTGAAGAAAAGTCACCAAAAAAAACACAAAACTGCAGACAGTAGAGGCAGCACACCGCCTTGTGGCTGAAAAATGAAAAGCTAGAGGCTTTTACATCAGTATCACCCGAAGCTGAAAACAATTCCAGACACAGATTTACAACTAAAACTCCCATATACATTCAGAGTTCTGTAATACAATTTAAAGATTTTCACTAAAGAATATAAAAGGCAAGATAGAAACAAAATAGGAAATGTCTTAAAGTATAAGAAAATTTTGTGTTCATACATCTTATTTCCAGCTTTAGGAAAATAAAAAATGTCACCCCCAGATGATAAAAGATATAAGTATCAGAGGTAGGAAAACTAGAGGAATTCCAATGTATATTTAAATGATATTTAAATATTTCTATCAAACACTTTAAAACCATGTCAGAATTTTCTAACAACTGGAGAGAGAAGAGGTAAAGGAGGGAGGGAAGGAACACATGGTTGGTGTGAGTTTAAGAATCTCACAATGCTTCTTGTACTCTTTTCCATAAAGAAAAAAGAAAGGAAGTTTTAATTCTCCCACTTCTCTTCTACCATCTGCAGTGCTCCTTAAAACAGCTTAATTTACAGTCTTGGCTCTGAATTATAAGGGAGCCCTATGTCTATACTTGGGATTTAAGTTCTCAAACCAACATCAGTCCACCTTTCTTTCTTTTACCTCCAATACAGTTCTAGGCAGGATTCTTTCTTGTAACTCGAATGAGTTTGCTTTTAAATCAGAGTAATACACTGGGGAGATCTGCACAACTTAACCAAAAAGAACCACACGTGTGAATTACTAAGGTTTATATTTCTAAAAGAAAAAAAATCAATTTCCTGTCCAAAAGAAAAATATTGGGAAGAGACCTCAACAGAAGGATAAACAAAGAGAATCGGATCAGGATTCTTCCTGTTCTGGCAAAAATCAACTATCAATCAGGCCAACTAGCCTAGCAATAGGTATAACCCTTGGTTCTTTCCACTCTCCTAGGAGTAAAATATAGAGGCTGAAAGAAGCCAGTCTACCAACTTATGAGTTCTGTACTATTAAAAATGAGACACAGGCAGAAACTAGAGTATCCAAAACAATTTTGAAAAAGAGTAACAAAGTTTAAGGATGCACACTATCACATTCAAGACTAAAAGGCTGCAGTGACTAGGACAGTAATGGTATTAGAGAAAGGATAAACACCTAGATTAACAAAACAGAAGAGAGTCCAGAAACAGACCTAACACATATATATATGGTCAATAGTTGAAAATAACATAAATGTATACCATAGCTCTAAGTCAGAAGTCTGGGCGGGGTCTCACTGCACTAAAATCAAAGTCCCTACAAACTGCCTTCCTTTCTGGAGGCTCTAGGGGAGAATTCATTCCCTGCTCATTTGGGCTGTCAGTTCCCTGATATGCTAGGACCAAAGTCCCTGCTGCCTTGCTGGTTGCCAGCTCCCTGTCAAGGTCCTCTCATGGCACATCTCTTTGACCTACTCTTCTTTCCCTTTAAATTATTCAATGTGAAGAGAACTGAGATAATCTGCATAATTCAGAATAATCTCCCCACCTCAAAAGTCCTTAACCTTAACCAAATCTGCAAAATCCCTTTTGTCAGTATACAAAAGTAAGACATTCTCAGGTTCTAGAGACCACAGAGTCATTTTTCTACCTACTATATGGCCTCAGCTGGAGAAAGGATAACAAACTATCGTACATCCACACAGTGGAATACCAACTACTCATCCAGGAAAAGGAAGGGACTACTGATACACACAGCAACATGAACAGATCTCACTTGCATTATGCTGAGTAAAAGAAGCCAGGCTCAAAAGGCTATATACTGTACTGAGCTATATGACATTCTGGAAAAAGAAATAGTATAAGGACAAAAATCAGATCAATGGTTGTCAAGGGCTGGAGACAGGAGAACGAGTAGACTATGAAGAGCCATGGGAGAAATTCTGAGTGTGATGGAAGGGGTCTTATTGTGGCTGCGATGGTAGATAAATGTCCAAACCCACATAACTATATAATCTTTTTATAAAAATGAATTTTGTTCTAAATTACACTTTTAATATTTTTCAAATTGGGGTACTGCCAAGTCTTAGAACAAGTTCACAAAAAGGAAATCACATAGTGCTCAAATGTAACCCTCGAACACCATGGAATGCAGCAAAACTATTTTTCTCAAAGGGCTTTTTCCAAACAGCAAATTAATCCATACCTCTAACGTTTCCCTCAGCAAGCTCATTACTCAAGATAGCAAAATTCAACCCTTGTTGCCATTTCCATTCCCCAAATAATGTAATTCTAAAAATCAGTTACCATATTCCAGTTTCTCTGATCCATGATTCTTTAAGAATTTGTTCTATAAATTGCCTCTCTACAATTATAAGTTTTTGTAAATAAGGCAATTCTCTAAGTGGGGGGCTCTATTCTATACAAAAGTGACTAAAGGAAACAGAGGTTCTCCTCTTTCTTCTATCCCTATACACCTGCTTTCAAGCCTTTCCAGTTTTAAGTTGAATGAGATCACTTTGTAAGTGCTTTATTTAAAGGGGTACAAGTAGGATATGCAAACATTCTACTAACGTTAAACTTGGAGTCCTATCCAAGTTTTAAGTTGCAATATTGTCAATGATTAGTGGCATTTTCTGTGAAGGTTTTCTGAAAAATTTATCCTATTATTTTGATAGCCTGCCTAAGGATCACAGCCTAATAGCAACTTAAAAGGACATAAGGACATAATTAGGATACAGGTAATCAATGCTCTTTAGAATACATACTGAGTTTAAAATAACTGAGCATAATGATGGGTATAAAGAAAACAAAAACCTGAACTGTACAAATAAATAAATAAATAACTGAGCATAGAGTAATGGCAATCTAACAAATTGATTATATTTGTGGGTAAAAAAAAAATCCTTCTATGCTTTAAAATATGTATACAATAGTTTCTCTTAAACTATTTTTTTAATAAATGAAAAAGTTAGAAACTTGTTAAGTAATAAATTGTTTTTTAAAAAGGCAGTAACAGTAAAAAATAATAATTAAAAATAACGATGAGTTATTTTGCTTTCTTTAGGGTTTCATAAAAAGAATTTGGGGAAGGGAATCCCCAATACTCATCAATGTAAAGTGGAATTTTAAGAATAGTGATTGTTACAAATTCAAAGTTAAAATTCTAGAGCAAATACAGCAACATTTTTCACTGCTTCTCAACAAGTACTATTCTAAGCACTTTACAATTTTTTTCTGATTTAATCATCATCACAATCATATGAGTAGGTACTGATGTTACTTCTATATGTCCAAACAAAGTAATTCAGGCCCAGAAAGGTTAAGTAACTTGCCAAAAGTCAGAGATACAGTAAGCTGTGGAGGTCTGCTGTTAAAAATGCAGGTTTAGTTTAACTCGAGAACCTTCATTTTTTACATTTATGCAGACTTTCTCCTACGTAAAGATATAGTTCTCCAAGTGGTAATACTAAAAATTTTAAGTAGTCATTATCTATATTTCAAAGTACCAAGTCAGTTTGCATTCAAAATTTGACCCCAAGCCTCACAGGAAAATACTTATTTCTACTGGCAAAACTAAGATATGCTATTAAACCAAGATGGAATTATTATTTTACAGTGGAAATTCTCAATGAAAAGACAGACAAGAGCAATAACAACCGGTAACCAAGAATAAATCCCTAATGAATCAAAGATTTCAATATTTTAAAAAACCATAAAGTACCAGAAGAAAGTATGAAAAATACTTTTTATAATTTCAGAACGGAGAAGGCCTTTTCTAAATATAAAACCTGAAAACCATAAAAGCTTGATAAAATCAGACTATATAAACCTGAAATACTTATACATGTGCAAAAACAAATAAATAAAAGCTATAATCAAAGTAAAGCAACAAAAAAAAAAAAAAAAATGCAACCCATATCACAAACAATGGACTATTAAAAAAGACCAAAACCCTCTACCCACATACACACAAAAGGTAAAAAAAATGACAAAGAGCTCGGAGGAAAAGGAAGTTCAAACAGCTCTGTAACATACAGAAAGACAGTCAATTTCACTCACAGTAAGAGATAGCTTCATTGGTAAAGAATCAGCCTGCAATGCAGGAGACCTGGGTTCAATTCCTGGGTCAGGAAGATCCCCTGGAGAAGGGACAGGCTACCCACTCCAGTATTCTTGGACTTCCCTTGTGGCTCAGCTGGTAAAGAATCTGCCCGCAATGTGGGACACTGGGGTTCGATCCCTGGGTTGGGAAAAGCCCCTGGAGAAGGGAAAGGTTACCCACTCCAGTATTTTGGCCTGGAGAATTCCATGGACTGTATAGTAGTCCATGGGGTCATTAAGAGTCGGACACAACTGAGTGACTTTCACTTCACTTCTCACTTCACTTTATGAGATTATAGATAAAAATTCCCAGTGCAGAGTTGGTGGTATATTGGTGAGAATTTTACCTAACAGATGAACAACCATCAAAATGTCAGATAATATCATATTAGCTAAAGTATACGAAAACATATACTCCACATTTGTAGGGACAGGTAGAAATCAGTTTAAACTCTGTGAAAGTCAATTATGGCAGTTACCTCTTAAAGTTTCAAATGCCCAAACATCTAATCCAACAATTAATTTACAGGTATTTATATAATCACTGAAAAACATGATTACTTACGTACAGATATATTCATACCATATGAAGTAACAAAAGACAGTAAACATTTAAATGTCCACTGACAAACTTTTGCTATATCCAACGATGGAATAGTACACAGATACATGTGTGTATACATGTATATATGTATATACGTGTATGTATACATACACACACACACATACGTACAGGAAGCCTTATATGCACCAAGTAAAACAAAATCCAAGAAAAGACATACTATTAAATGGAAAAGATTTAATGAAAAAAGGTACAGAGCAATTTGCACAGTATGCTACAATTTATGTGAGAAGAAAAAATATATATACACTTATACATTTGTAAATGTACAGAACATCTTGGGGAGGATATACAAGAAACTGGTTTATTGTGGCTGCCTATAGGAAGGCATTCAGAATGGGAAACAGGAAAAAGACTGAGACTAATTTTCACTGAATACTTTTAAAAATTATACTATGTACATGTGCATGTATTTACCATTCGAATAAACAAGCTGTTAAATTACAGACACAAGACACATGGCTATGTGGGAAAAAGTCCTTATTCTCTGAAATTTCAAACATAAACATTTAGAATCAATTTACTTTACAGTACTTCAAGAAAACAGATGAAACAAATATGAAAAGTGGTAATAATTGTTATATCTAGGCAATAGTTATTCATTATACTAGTCTCTCTACTTTTCTAGATAGATGACACTTTTCATAATAAAAGAGTAAAAATAATCTAATACAGTGAAATCACTTTTTTCTAACTCAGGTGGTATCACTTTACTGGAAAAGAAAAAATTTACACAGGGAAACACTTAAAAGTTATATATATAATTTAAGCATCTTAGGTTAACATAAAACAGGAATGCATCTTCATTCACCGATCTTTGGAAAGAATCCACAGAAAAGAGTTCAGGCTCATCCTACTCACATAAGCCATTGTCTACATCTCTACTTTTGGCTTAGTTAAAACAGAAAACTCTGAATGCAGAAAAAGATAACCCTTTATATATATATATACACACATACACACAATGCCACCCAAACTTTTACTGCTGTTATCCCACAGCTAACAACAACTGTACTTTGAGTTTTTCCAAAGCATTCAATGTGATCAACTGATCTTTTCATACTGCTATTTCGTCAGTTTTTATATTTAACCATATTATAAAATTACAGTAATTGTATTGGAAATAAATACGAGTGACCCTTGGTAAGTAAAACCTTCAAATGGTGGGAAAAGTGCACTGGCATAAAGAACAGGAATTAACAAACCAGTTTAGTGCACTGAACGTAAGTGGATTTATTTTTCAAGTGAATGGAAAAGACAATTAATACAAACAATTAGGTAAGTGATTAAGAAAATCTTAAATTTTTTAAAAAAGTGATAAGGAAAAGAGCAGAGAATAGAAAACTACTTGCTTACATCTAATCCAGTGCTTGAGCAGCAAGATGAGGCACTAAAATGACTGATGAAAAAACAACAGATATAGTTTAAAAATTAGGTTTCTGTAACACAAAGAATACAATTTTTTTGTGTGTAGACAGTTACAAAATCAGAAATGCTTCCAAAGACCCTCAAAATTCCCCAATGGAAAACACAGTTACAATTCAGGCTTATCTAAGACCTCTGAGAAGCTCAGGCCTTCCTATTCCAAGGAATATATATAAAGGTTTCAGAGAGGTGTCCATCTGCTAAATATTTAAAAAGAACTGGGTCAAGATTTGCTTCAAAGTTATCAAGTTGGCAGAAGTTGAAAGGAGGAGGTTTCCAATAATATGGGAGGGAACATACTGAATAATAAGTATTCAAGGTAGAGTTAAATAAACAAATAAATAGTTAAACAAGCATTACAAAACAACTTCATACATTCCAGAGTGGGTTATGTGAGTTTGATGAATCACAGGTCAATTTCTGAAGGTATTATTCCTAATAAGGCTTGGTCTTGGGTTTACTTGATGCCTTTTTTGTATCCATTGATAAAAATGCTCACTTAATCACATACTGTAGATTCATGCTGCCCATTAATTCAATGTTCCAAAGCGCTGTGGGCTTCCTTGGTGGCTCAGACAGTAAAGAATCTGCCTGCAATGTGGGAGACCTGGGTTCGATCTCTGGGTTGGGAAGATCCCCTGGAGAAAGGAAAGACTACACACTCCAGTATTCTGGCCTGGAGAATTCCATGGACTGTATAGTCCATCGGGTAACAAAGAGCTGGACATGACTGAGCCACTTTCACTTTCAGAGCACTATAAACTTTATTCAAATACTTTATCCCATTGAAGCTTAATAACAGTTTATGAAGCAATAGTCTTTTATTCCCAGTAAGTTCAGTTTTATTGACACTTATTGAGAGTCAGTATTTGGCTGAGTACTCCTGCCCCTTGGAAAGTTACTCATACATACATATTCAAGGAATATAAGTGACTTGAATTGGAACAAATTGAACTCTGAGTACTCTAATGACAGTGAGCTGAACCCACAAGACAGCTATACTTCATCAGAAAGGGCATGGATGCTTTCCCCTTACCAAAAACAGAAGAGAAATGAATGTTTTTTTTAATTCAACCAACAAACAGCATCAGAGTTCTACCACATATCACTACAGGTCCACAATACAAGAGTGGTCCTAAACACAACCCTACTTGTTGTTCAAATTATATGTATAATGGAAAATCTCCTATCCTATCCCTGGTAGCTCAGACAGTAAAGCGTCTGCCTACAATGCAGGAGACCAGGGTTCGATCCCTGGGTCGGGAAGATCCGCTGGAGAAGGCAATGGCAACCCACTCCAGTATTCATGCCTGGAAAATCCCATGGGCCAAGGAGCCTGGTAAGCTACAGTCCATGAGGTCGCAAGGAGTCGGACACGACTGAGCGACTTCATTTCATTTTCAAGACCTGTTTAGGAGTATCCTATTTTTTCAAAAAGTTAAGTATCCAGAATTAGAATTCAGTAGCTGAAGTTTAGAATATGCCCATCCTCTGCTAAGGAGCAGTGACTAGAGTTCCAGAACACTCCTCGCAAATCTGCTCTGCAGTATACCTTAAGTTTGAGAAGCTGGGTTTTTAAACTTCTCTGCCTTTCAGAACTGGGATAGCATCTCAACACTGCTTATTACCCATAGAGAAATACAGCTTCATTTCCACTGACATTTCCCTCAATATCATTCACTGAAAGCGTATTAATTTAAAATTCATAAAAGTATTTATGAGAACAATACTAGAACATTGCTAAGAATTCCCTAAAGTGCTTGTATTTTTATTTTTATGTGAAACCACAATCAGCAGCAGCAGCAGCAGAGCTACAATAAAGCTTCTTTTCCAAATGAAGACAGCACTCTGCGTGCAGGCATATTATCTTATTTACTTAAAACAGATGTTCTTGGTAAGCAACTTACAATTGGTAGCATGTGCAACTCTTGTCACAATATCTAAGTTTTAAAACACTGCAAAATTATACATGCTAAGGTTTTACACCATCTCAATACGACATAAAATTGCCCACTTATTCACCTAAGGTGAACAAAAGTGACAATCTCAACCCTCACCTTTCTAAAAATGAAGATATTTAGAAACTATGACTGTCCTATCTTCATAGTTACTACATCTCATTTCTATTAAAATTGTTATAAGTTAACACTCACTAATTTCAAGTTTTAAAGTAGTGCATTGTCAAAAATTTCTTATAACTACTATTTGTTATACTTTTGAAAGTAAAAAAGAACTATTATAAAAAAAAAAGAAAGAGAACTATTGTAAACTATGTATGAGTAAGCAATCAAAATCTCAAAAAGCAGCAGAAATCAAAAGAGTTTGGAGGAAAAAAACATGTATTTGAAAGCTGATCTTAGAATATAACAAACATACAAAGCTGTTTGTTTTATAAACATATGAATCATATAAAACTGAAAATCTCATTTTAAATTTTTTTAAATTGTGCAAAAACATCTGTGTATACTGAATTTTCAAACTTTAATGGTTTATGAGAAAATTCACATAAAGCATATTAAATACCATATATATATACATATATATACATACACCTCATACTTAAAGTTGTCATTTTACAGCTTCTTAGACAGTCCTAAGAATCCTTAATACTATCTCCTTTGCCATAAGCATGATAACAAAAGCACATAAGTTACTCATTAAAAGAAAATACCAAAATTTCCATGCGCTTTTAATAATAAAGACTGCTTTATCCAGATCTATTTAAAGTTCTTTGTGTTCATCAAAACAGGGATAAAGAGGTAAAGGTATGTGTCCCAGGTGATAAGACCCTGAAAAACTGACAGAACTGGTTCCAAGGCAAACCTTTGGCCTTTATGCATTTTCCCTTGAACCAGAGCTTCCTTTTCTAGACATTCTGTCCTTTAAACTTACAGGCAAATGTAGTACTATGTGGCACAGTGAAACATACACATGCCACACAAAAAGAGAGTACCTACGTTCAGCTCTAAGTTTTTTTTGTTTTTTTTTTTTTTGCTCCCCTCAGGAAAAGTTGATCTGACTTTTGAGCAATTCAAAAATCCAAATTTTGGTTAACTATCACCTGATTTTTAAATGCTGGAAACCATTTGAAACTTTAAATATTTAAATTTTGAGTAAACTATCTCTATGACTATAGGCAACAATCTGTAACTCTGGCTTTATGTCAAGTACCTTGCATTAGTTTTCTATTGCCTCTGTTACAAATTACAGAGGCAATAGTGGCTTAACACAACATACCTTACATTACTCATAGTTCTGGAGGTCAGAAATCCCAAGTGAGTCTTGGGACACTACCATCAAGGTAGTGCTGCATTTCTTCTGGAGGTTCCAAGGGAGAATTCATCTCCTTGTCTTTTCCAGGTTAAGATTACCTGCATTCTTTAGCTTTTGGCTCCTTCCTCCATCTTCAAAGTACGTCACTCCAATCTCTCGGCCTCCATCATCCCATCTTTTTAGCTGCCTTTGACCAGTTAATTACTTTCTACCACTCATGTTGCGTGTGTGTGGCTTTTTGTTTTTTCCTAGTCTTACTGCATTTGCTTGAACCTTCAAGAAATGTTGAAAACGAATGGTCTTGTCTGATTCCTCATTTTAGTTCACCGAGTGGTTAAGTCTAATCAAATGGTCATTACTGTACCTGAATAGTTTTATATATCTTTTTTACCTATAGCTTATATTAGAAATGACTGCTGGGTATTATCAAAGGCATTTTTAGCATCTAGTTATCTGAACTTTTCTCCTTTAATTTATTGAAATGAATTACACTAAAAGACTTTCTAATTAAGTCTTCTATAAATTCCTAGAGTAAATCATATTCACTAATATACTGCTGGATTCTATATGCTAATGTTGTACTTAGAATTTTTGCATCTATATTCACAAGTGAGAAGGCCTATAATCCGCCCACATTTTTTTTGACACTATGTATGAAATTTGCAATATTAAAACTATGGAGAAGTCATAAAGTAAACTGAAGATCTTTTCATCTTTTTCTAGGGCTCGGACTAATTTAAATAGCATATGTGTAATCTATTTGAAATTAATAACATTATTGAACATTTTATTAGATATAAACACGTTACAAGTATTGAGTCTTGTAAATAATGCTGTGGATTCATCTTGTCTTTTTCAACAGATCTCTATTCACCTTTCTAATTTCTTAGTTGTTAATCTCTTCAGGTTTTCCACTTTAGGGAGAAGTTAATTTGGTTAATGTGTATTTTGATAGAATATCCATTTGCAAGCTTCAAATTTGTTTATACAATGCTGCATGCAGTTTCTATTCTTTCAAACTCATAAAATGCATGACTCTCTTCCTTCCTCACTAATCTCGATTTTAACTGCTCTCCACTTATTTCCTTAATCAGATCTAAGAAGAATTCATCTTATTTTCTTGCCTTTACAAAAATCAAGTTTATAAATTTATTTATCCTTTTATTTTCTATGTCTTTAGTTTTAATGTTTACCTCTGTTATTCTACTTTCTTTTGGTTTGTTATTTTTTAAGTTCCTTTAAGATGTGAACTAAGTTCCTGGACTATTCATTAAGCTTTTATCTATCTACATCTTCTCTTTAAACTCAGCTTTCAGACGTCCCTGCTGGTCTATTGATTTAAGAATCCACCTTGCAATGCAAGGGGTGTAGGTTCAATCCCTGATCTGAGAACTAAAATGCCACATGTCGCAGGGCAACTAAGCAGGTGTGCCACAACCAGAGTAGCCCACGCACCTGCAGCTTCTGAGCCCACATGCCCTAGAGCCCGTGTGCCACCAGAGAAGTCTGTGCCCCAATCAGAGAAAGCCCGCGTGACGCAGCGAAGACTCAGCACAGCCAAAACCAAAACAAAAAACAACAAACCCAGAGTAAACAAAAAGAAAACTCAACTTTGTAATATTAACAATCAAACATAACACATGAATTCCACTGGATTCTGGATCAGAATCAACCAGGTAATTAATTAAAAAAATAAATATGCTATAAATTTATTTTAGCAATTGGGCAAATTTTATATGAACAATGTATTAAATGATATTATTTGAAATACTGATTATTTCTGATGATTGGCCTTACTTTTAAGAAGTGCACACTGAACTGTTTAGGCATGAAATGTTATGACATCTGCAACTTAGTTTTTAATAGGTTATGAACTGAACTATTTCCTCACAAAAAATTCGCGTGTGAAACCCTAACTCTAGTAGCTGAGAATGTGACCATTTTAGAAATAGAGCCTTTAAAAAGCTAATTTAAGTTAAAGTAAGTCCAATAACCTTAGATATGCAGATACCACCAACCTTATGGCAGAAAGCAAAGAAAAACTAAAGAGTCTCTTGATGAAAGTGAAAAAGGAGAGTGAAAAAGCTGGCTTAAAACTCAATACTCAAAAAATGAAGATCATGGCATCTGGTCTCATCACTTCATTGCAAATAGATGGGGAAACAATGGAAACAGTGACAGACTTTATTTTCTTGGGCTCCAAAATCACTGCAGATGGTGATTGCAGCCATGAAATTAAAAGATACTCGCTCCTTGGAAGAAATGTTATGACAAACCTAGACTGCATATTAAAAAGCAGAGACATCACTTTGCCAACAAAGGTCCGTATGGTGAAAGCTAATGGTTTTTCCAGTAGTCACGTATACATATGAGAGCTGAACCATAAAGAAAGCTGAGTACTGAAGAATTGATGCTTTTGAACTATGGTGTTGGAGAAGACTCTTGAGAGTCCCTGGGACTGCAACGAGATAAAACCAGTCAATCCTAAAGGAAATTAGTCCTGAATATTCATTGGAAGGACTAATGCTAAAGCTGAGAGTCCAATACTTTGGCCACTTGATGCAAAGAACTTACTGCTTGGAAAAGACCCTGATGCTGGGAAAGACTGAAAGCAGGAGAAGAAGGGGATGACAGAGGAAGAGATGGTTGGATGACATCACCAACTCAACGGACATGAGGTTGAGCAAGCTCCAGGAGTTGGTGATGGACAGGAAAGCCTGGCCTGTTGCAGTCCATGGGATTGGAAAGAGTCAGACACGACTGAGGGACTGAACTGAATGGACTGAAGGCCATAATGGTGGGCCCTAACCCAGTGTGACTGGTGACCTTATAAGGGGAGAATAGCACACAGGGAGAGACAACAGGGAAACACACAAGGGAAGTCAATCAAGTGAAAAGGCAGCAAGAGGGTGGCCATATGCAAGTCAAGGGGAGAGGCTTCAGAGAAAAGAACCCTGTCAGTTCCCTGATCTTGGACTTTCATCCTCCAGAACGGTGAGAAAATAAGTTTCTGCTGTTTAACCCAGCCAGTCTATGGTACTCTGTTCTGGCAGCTCTAGCAACCTAATACAAATGGTTCCTGGGGAAAAGGGATAAATATAAGGAGAAAGAGAAAGTAAAACTGGAAAGATCTTACTGTTGCTGAATCTAGGTAGAAAGTATATGGATCTTTAGCATATCATTCTTTCAATTTTACATAAGTTTAAAGTTCTCCAAAATATGTTTGAAGTTTTCCAAAATAAAAAGTTCAGGGGAAAAATTTCACCAGGAAATTCACACATGTACACACATATAATACTTATAAGTTTGTATTTGTCTGCTAGAGCTGTCATAACAAAACACCAGGACTGGCTGGCTTAAGCAATAAAAATGTATTTCTCACAGTTCTGCAAGGTGGAAGTTGAAGATCAAGGTGTCTGCAGGGTTGGTTTCCTCTGAGGCCTCTCCTTGACTTGCAGACAGCTTTAACATGGCTCTGCTCTGTGTGTGCCCAGCCCTGGTGTCTCTCAGTGCACTCAAATTTCCTTTTCTTGTAAGGACACCAATCAGACTGGACTGACTTAATAACTTCTTTGGGCTTCCCAGGTGGCTCAGTGGTAAAGAATTTACCTGCCAAGCAGGAGACACAGGTTCAGTCCTTGGGTGGGGAAGATCCCCTGGAGAAGGAAACCCATTCCCATATTCTTGTCTGGAGAATCCCATGGACAGAGGAGCCTGGCGAGCTATATAGTCCATGGGGTTGGAAAAGAATGAGAGATGACTCAGTGACTAAACAACAAACAAATCACCTGTTTAAAGACCTTATTCCAAATGAGATTATGTTCTGAAGTGCTAAGGGTTAGGGACTTCCTTGTATGAATTTTGGAGGGACACAATTCAGCTCATAACCAGATTGTTATCCTTCTCCTTACAGTCTTATGTCTTTAAATAAAGAATGTTAATTCTATCATTTCTTCAATTTTTTTCTAGCTATTTATTTCTCTTTCCAGGATGTCTAGTATGTTCAAGATAGGTCTAAAACTGTCTTCCAGCTGACCATGTATAAGCAGGTAACCAAGTTTACATAAGGATTTACACTTTCTGTGTGTGGTTTCTCTCTACTTTTCTGTATTTATTTATTCAATTTAATTTCTTAGCACTATGATGTAGCCTCCAGTCATGGCTAATCTCTTTATCAATTTGTCTCCTAAATTTAGGAATTCAGAATTGAGTTCCTGAAACTACATCTGTGTTCTAACTCTACTTCTTTGAGAGTTATCGTTAGTTTGCTAAAGTTTCCTTTCCTACTGCCTATTAATCATGTGTTCCACAGAAGCTACCTGTTCAATGTATTCAGCCTTATTTTCCTCTCCCAAATTGCTGAATTCCTTGAAGGTTCTTGCCTACTCATAACTGTTCCCTCAGCATCCAGACCAGTCAGACTACTGTTATCTATTAGAGTAAAAAACCAGCAGGTAATAAAAAACATGAAAAATTTCAGCACCAAGTACCAAACATGTTAACTAACTTAATAGTCTGCTGAAGCCCTGGAATTAAGCTTATATGAACGTGCCCACCAGGTTCAGTTCAACTCAACAGAAATTAACAGGACTAAACTGACCTCTGAGCACAGAGCAAGCGGCAAGTTGTCAAGTCAGCAATGTGGGCTAAGGCCAACATTCTCCCACGTTATTTCCCTGTCCTACCTTCACTGTTTCACAGTGCAGTGTATTGCCCTATTCATAACTAGTAACAAAACGGTAAAAATTTCTTAAAAATAACAAACAAGTTACATTAGTGTTGCTCAGCCATGTCTGACTCTTTGTGACTACATACATCATGGCCCGCCAGCCTCCTCTGTTCATGGAATTCTCCAGGCAAGAATACTAAAGCAGATTGCCATTTCCTACTCTAGGGGATCTTCCTGACCCAGGGATTAAACCTGCATCTCCTGCACTGGTAGGTGGATTCTTTACCACTCCACTACCATTTATCCCAATAATCCTATTGGGGCCAAGTATTACCCATATTTTACAAATGTACAAAGTGATTTTAGAGAAGGTTAAGTGTTTTAAAGCCAGGTCCATTTACATGAACACTTATAGTCTCTTCATAACTAACATTCCTTCTACTTCCACATTCATTTGTGTGATCTCAGGCACGTAAATCTTTCTAGGCCTTATCTGTCCATCTGTAAAATGATGATACTAATACCACCTAACTCACAAGGCTAGTATACAAACCCAATGAGTGAATGAAGCAAGTAAAGTGATTAGAACAGGGTCTGGCATACAGTGCTCTTAATATTATTATTTATTTGGCATCCTGTAGCTACAAATTGGAGAAGGAAATGGCAACCCACTCCAGTGTTCTTGCCTGGAGAATCCCAGGGATGGGGGAGCCTGGTGGGCTGCTGTCTATGGGGTCGCACAGAGTCGGACACAACTGAAGTGACTTAGCAGCAGCAGCTTACAAATATGATTTTTTTTAAAGCCTATATACTCAAATAACTCAGAAGAATTTCAATGATCTGACACTTATCAGGTCTACAAGTGGCTACAATGACAATTTTGAGTAATATTTCTGATTGCTTAACCTACTCACTGCAGCATTTAAAAGCTAACATGACCCGTCTCATGGTAACATTGTCTCATGGTAACATTGTAAAACTCGGTTCTCCACAACAGTCACTTTGAATCTAATCACCTTTTTTTTTTTTCATTAGAAAAGTTCAGAAGTCAAATACTGTACTTTGTTGTAATTTTTAAAAAAGAAACAAATTTCTAATCTAATTAGATATCCATTAAACAGTTCTAACAGTAGAAAAGTAGCAGTAGTGTTCAGGTGTGAACAAAAAAGGACGTAACCTTGAAAACATTGGATAACTTCAAAAATTGGATAAACACATTTAAACAAAGGCAAAACAAAAGTAATCAAGCAAAAGTTGATGCTCTGTAAAAAGCATCAAGAAAGAAGATGATTAATTTAGATTATTTAAGAAACTAAAATGTAAAACTAAAAGTGACAGGCTTAAACTATCTAAACCAGACTAGTATATATATAAGCAATTTAAAGCTACATATTTTGAAGAAAGGAGAAGGAAATGCCACCCCACTCCAGTACTCTTTGCCTAGAAAATCCCATGGACAGAGGAGCCTGGTAGGCTACAGTCCACGGGGTCACAAAGAGTCGGACACGACCGAGCAACTTCACTTTCACTTTCACCCTGGCTGAGATCTTCCCTGTAGCTCAGATGGTAAAGAATCTGCCTGCAATGCAGGAGACCTGGGTTCGATCCCTGGATCAGGAAGATCCTCTGGAGAAGGGACTGGCAATCCACTCCAGTATTCTTGCCTGGAGAATCGCAGGGATAGAGAAGCCTGAGGGGCTACAGCTCGTGGGGTCACAAAGAGTCGAACACGACTAAGCAACTAACCCACCCACCCACATTTTGAAGAAAAGTCAGTAGCAAGACTGTAGAAATGTGTACACTTTATACTTTGTGGGAAAGTATAAATCATCCTATGACATTCCAAGGCAAGATGAATGTGATGACCAAAAATCTACTGATTATGAGGCAGCCAAGATACAATGATTTCTTCAGTGCTTCAGTATAAGTAGGTTAGCTGATGCTCTCTATAGTTATAATATGAAATTAAATTGTTGTCTTCCAGTGATACTTACCCAATAGCACTGTATTAGAAATAAAAATATACTCAGGTTTCAGGTTAAATATGTGCTACTGATTTATGTTACTATCTCTGGTTATGTTTTTATTTGGGCTACTGCCTATAGCCAAACTGCCAACAGAGATGCAAGTCAGTCTTTGGTGATGACCAAAAACAAAATATTTTAGTCAAAAATCAGAACACATGATAAAATTAGTGGGTCAAAGTTTAATGAGCCCATGGCAGAGCAGAATAGCCTAGAAAATTAGCATGTCACTTCATTAGTTGGCATTCCAAAACTTCAGCTATTTTCCATCATCACAATAATCAAATTAAATGTACCTATATCAAACAAAGAACTGACTCATTGGGAAAGACCCTGATGCTGGGCAAGATTGAAGGCAGGAGAAGAAGGGGACGACAGAGGATGAGATGGTTGGATGCCATCACTGACTTGATGGAGTTTGAGCAAGCTTCGGGAGTTGGTGATGGACAGGGAAACCTGGCGTGCTGCAGTCCATGGGGTCGCAAAGAGTTGACCACCACTGAGTAACTGAACTGACTGAACAGACATCAAATGAACCAGCTTACTATCTGATCCATGAAAAGAAGCTATTATCACCAAACATCAAGAGGTATGTAGAAGAATTCAGTGAGATAAAGTCTTCTATACTACTAACATGTTTGTTACAGTAAGTACTTAATAAACAGTGGGTATCAGTAGTAGTATATATATTCAAATTCCAAATGAGAGATGTGATTCTGCTTCAGTGTGGGCACTGTTATAGTCCTATTACTGAGTAGTAGTTTAATAAAATTATCTTAATCCTGAAAGCAATTAATTCCATCCTCACATCAAAAGGACCAATCACTACAAGTAAAAAAAATCAATCTAACATTGTTGAATCTCTTTATATAACTATAGCATAGAAAAACAATCACATTCTTGAGGTAAGAAATCACCAGAGATAACAAAGGAATTCTGAAATTACAATGAATGCTTTTAACTTACTGATTAACTACATCAGACACCATCTTAGAGCCATCATCTGCTTCTTCTTCCATTTCAGAGTCCATACCATTGTCACCTTGTGAATGACATCAAAAAAAAAAAAAATTGAAAACACGCTTATAAGACAAAAAGTCAGAGCAACTTATCATTATACAGAAAGTTTCATCTATAAAGGGACAGATTAAGAAACCTGACAGTTGTTCAAAGATGACAGTTTTAATTCTTATATTTAAAATGCCTTTTTAGGTATCTGTCCTATTTATTCTATAAATGCATAAAATGTATAGAAATGAGAATGTGTGTGTGTGTGTGCATATATATATATATATACTTACAGACTATACACACATGTACACATCTTTTACCAGTTACAGATTCCATTAAACCATTTTACATTTTAAAAAGATGTTATCTCTAGAAATTGAAAGTCTCCATTTTTTTGTTCCTTCTCTTGTAATGCTGATAGTAAAATCCTTGTAGAGTCAAAAAAAAAAACAGCTTAAAAATTCAAAATTCTACAGGTACTGTATTGCAAAGAAGAGTCTTACTTTAGGCAGACAGACAAATGTCAGGAATTTGCAAGAAATTATTCTAACTCTGTATTTGGCTCTTATTAGAGCAGAAATGGTATTCAATGGATAGTTTGAAGCAGTGAGAAAGCAAAAAACTCAAAAATATCTTAAGAGAAGTCTTTGCCTTCTTTAATAATTTTTCTTCCTCTATAATTTTTTATAGAATTTTGGATAAACTTTTTTCTTTTTCACACAAATTTAAATGTTCTTACCTACATAACTGATTTGGAAAAACCACACATACATCAAAAAGTCCATTCCTGAGATGCTATTCTACGATATAAACTATAATTTTCTATAAAGAGAAGTAAAAATATTAATTAATGACTAAGAATAAAGCTGAAGTCAAGTAAAAATACCTCATGATTTATGCTAAATATAGTATTAACTACCTATACTAAGTTACCAGAAGGTAGAAATATGCATTCTTACCCTCAAGAATCTTCAAAATTTTTTTTTCAGACAGGAGCTCTAGCTGTTCCTGGCAAAGTCTTTTAATTTCTTCTATTGAACAGTTCTAAAGAAAATGATATTTTAAACAATGCATTTATATAATACAGCACCAAAGTAAACTAGAAAATAGCAAGCATTTAAAAAAAAAGTCTTGCTTAGCAAAGTTGTGCAGTCAAACAAATGAAGTCACATAAATCTTTTTTATGGGATAAAATCTGAAGACCTGCCAGTTAACATGCAAACATTATAATTTATAGTTTTAATTGGAATATATAAAGTCATGTTAACTATGAAAGAACAAACTAAAGAGTGAGCCAGGTGCCCAGATATTGTTAATAGTAGCCTATTTCAGTTCAGTTCAGTCGCTCAGTCGTGTCCGACTCTTTGCGACCCCATAAGCCACAGCATGCCAGGCCTCCCTGTCCATCACCAACTCCCGGAGTTAACCCAAACCCATGTCCATTGAGTCCGTGATGCCATCCAACAATCTCATCCTTTGTCGTCCCCTTCTCCTCCTGCCCTCAATCTTTCCTAGCATCAGGGTCTTTTCAAATGAGTCGGTTCTTCACATCAGGTGGCCAAAGTATTGGAGTTTCAGCTTCAGTATCAGTCTTTCCAATGAATATTCAGGACTGATTTCCTTTAGGATGGACTGGATGGATCTCCTTGCAGTCCAAGGGACTCTCAAGAGTCTTCTCCCATTTATGTTAGGCGAATACCACTAAAGGCTTAAATATTCTAGCCCTGGCTCCATTCATCTTAGATATATATGCTGTTGGGTTTAACTTGCCCAAGTCTTTTTTCCATATCAGTAAAATTACAACACCACATACGTTTCTGAGTAATTTTTAGAAATAAACATCCAAAAACATTTAAGAATTTAATGAAATACAGGCTATTACCAACTATCATTGCATACTGTGGTCTTCCCTGATGACTCAGTTGGTAAAGAGTCTGCCTACAACATGGAAGACCCAGGGTTCAATCCCTGGATCAGTAAGATCCCCTGGAGAAGGAAATGGCAACCCACTCCAGTATTCTTGCCTGGAGAATTCCATGGAGAGAGGAGCCTGATGGGCTACAGTCCATGGGGTCACAAAGAGTCTGACATGAGAGTGACTAACACTTTCACTTTCTTTCTTTATTACATACTGTTACACAGCAGTATACTCCTTAAAGCAAAAGAATCAGTGTATATCTAATCTAGTTACTTAAATTGCCAATATTTAATAGAATTATTCCCAGAAGGTCAAAAAATTCCTTACCTAAATATAGTAAAGTGTCCCATTTCTTTCTGGCAAATTTTTCAATACACAGAGCCATTATGGTTTTGCAAAATCCCTGTATCTTTTTGAAGTAGCTTAGTTGAAAACATACAATTATAATTTCCATTAAGTAAAATGACTGCTACAAAGAAAGTTTTTGTATATTTCTATATAGTGTAGAACCTGGTAATTTATGTCATGAAGTACCTTTAACACATCAGGAAGCATCTTCTGTAACTTCTTCTCTCCTATGATACAGAAACACTGCCGAAGCATTTCTTTTTTGTCTGATATATAGAAACTAACTGGTTTTAATGCCACAGTCAGGTCTAATCCACCTTCTTCAAGGTCACTGTGCTCTGCCAAAAATAACTCTTTTTCCAGAGGTGGCAAAAGATATTTGGCCTCCTAAAATTAAAAGACATAAAGAACCATTAAACAATAAAAATATGTCTATAACACCATACATCATTTAATAAAATCTTTATTAAACATCTTCAAATTCTTTGGTTGCATAAATCAGTTATTTAAAACCATAGAAAAGACTATTTAATTGCTCAGTATTCTTTGACATTACTCTCCAGGCTGTAATTATCAGCAAATTGATAAAAAGTGAAGAGTATCTTACGACACACAAATGAAAATATACTCAATATTGAATAGTTTTCTATAATTTCAGACTTCTGAAGAATATAATACTCCTCCAGTAGACCATTCACCCAAGAATTTTATGTATGTGTGGTCATTCTTAATTCTTAAAAAGAAACAGGATAGCAGCAAAATGTTACAAATCACATACATAATAAAGTACCACTGCTTACCAGAGCTACTGTCATTTTTAAAACTGTTAAATATCCAATCATATTCAAAGCAGGCAAGTAATTTAAGACAATTCAATCAACTTTGCCTCCTATTTTCCAAATCTATCCAGTCTCTCAAGTCTACTGCCAGAATGCTGAGCCAAGGCAACATCCTTTTTGCCTAGATTACCTCCAGGTGGCATGAGTGGTAAAGAATCTGCCTGCCGAGAGATGCAGGTTCGATCCCTGGATGAAGAAGATTCCCCTGGAGTAGGAAATGGCAAACCACTCCCGTATTCTTGCCTGGAGAAACCTATGCACAGAGGAGCCTGGTGGGCTACAGTCCATGGCCACAAAGAGTCAGACAGGACTGAGTGACTGAGTTCACACACACTGGACTCTACATCTAATCAAAGGTTTCGCCAATCTGTTTTGTACACTGTCACCAAAATGGATTTTATAAAATGCATACATAATCATCCTCCCTATTTGTAAGGCTTCCCAATGAAGTACTTCTCATAAAAGTACAGTTTAGTTCTGTATGCAAATACTTACACAATCCTTATTACTGGTCTTCTCATAATAATAGAGTACTAAAAACATACAAACTATTTAAGATAAGAATGGTGATATCCAAAAATGAAGTCAAATGATGCTTGCTCCTTAGAAGAAAAGCTATGACAAACCTAGACAGCATATTAAAAAGCAGAGACATCACTTTGTCCACAAAGGTCCGTCTAGTCAAAGCTATGGTTTTTCCAGTAGTCACGTATGCATGTGAGAGCTGGACCATAAAGAAAGCTGAGCAATGAAGAATTGATGCTTTTGAGCTACGGTGTTGGAGAAGACTCTGTAGAGTTCCTTGGATTGCAAGGAGATCCAACCAGTCAATCCTGAAGGAAATCAGTCCCAAATATTCATTTGAAGGACTGATGCTGAAGCTGAAACTCCAATACTTTGGCCACTTGAAGTGAAGAACTGACTCACTGGAAAAGACCCTGACGCTGGGAAAAATTGAAGGCAGGAGGAGAAGGGGATGACAGAGGATGAGACAGTTGGATGGCATCACCGACTTGATGGACATGAGTTTGAGCAAGCTCTGGGAGTTGGTGATGGAAAGGTTAAGCCTAGCATGCTGCAGTCCATGGGGTCACAAAGAGTCAGACACAACTGAGTGATTGAACTGAACTGATCCACAACTAAATCTAGAAGGAATAGAAAAACTGAATATATTTATAACTATCTAAGAAAGTGGGGGAGAAAAAAAGGTGAGAGGCGTTAAGGAAAAACACAGTACCCCTAGAAAAATCCACCAGACCCAAACAGCTGTATGGTCCAACAGTCAAGTACAACCTTGAAAGAAAGATATAAACTACTCTGGAATACATGAAAAAAAAAAAAAAGTTAAGTTTTCCCAACTCAATCCATAGCCCAATACTAAAACAAAACAGGGTAACTACAAAAATAAAAACCATAATCTGATTTAACTTAACATAAACACAAACGTATTTAATAAAAATACTGAATTATATAGTCAAGTACAACAACCAAATCAACAAATCAAATAGGATTTATCTCAAAAAGCAAGGACAATTTATCAATAAAATTACATCAGATTAAAGAAAGAAAACTGTATGACCCCTCAACAGAATGCCCCAAAGGTATATGATAAAACTCCACAAAATCTCAGAAAAACCA
>NW_011494898.1:5103233-5212455 GCF_000754665.1 Bison bison bison
AGAAAAACCAGAAATTAAAAATTTCCTTAACTTGATCGGATATCTTTCAGAACCTATGACAAATAGATTTACTGGTATAAAATTAAAACTGTTTCTACTACAAAAAGGAATGGGAAAAGAATGCCTGCTATGAATGCCTGCGTTCAACACTACACTAAAAGATTGAAAAAAAAAAGAAAAAAGCCTTAGATAATGAAAAATAACAAAAAATAAGAAATATCAAGGCTGACGAGTTAATGAAGGGGCTGAGTATCAAACAATGAGGAAGCATAAAGAAAGCCTTCCATTTCCCATCATTTGTGTTGTATATATTTAAAGCATACAGTCCTGCAACTGATTTTTATGTGTGTTTTTATTTTTTTCCTGCATCTGTTTTATAACGTGAGCAAACTTTTTTTTTTTTTTAACAGCAGTATTTTGTCAGTTTGAAGGTGCATAAAGAGGGGTTTTATTTCTTTGGTTTTTTTTAACTTATTTTAATTGGAAGCTAATTACTTCACAACATTGTGGTGGTTTTTGCCATACATTCACATGAATCAGCCATGGGTGTACATGTGTTCCCCATCCTGATCCTCCCTCCCACCTCCCTCCGCATCCCATCCCTCAGGGTCATCCCAGTGCACCAGCCCTGAACACCCTGCATCATGCATGGAACCTGGACTGGCGATCTATTTCATATATGATAATATACACGTTTCAATGCTATTCTCTCAAATCATCCCACCCTCGCCTTCTCCCACAGAGTCCAACAGTCTGTTCTTTACATCTGTGTCTCTTTTGCTGTCTCGCATATAGGGTCATCGTTACCATCTTTCTAAATTCCATAAATACGTGTTAATATACTGTATTGGTGTTTCTCTTTCTGACTTACTTCGCTCTGTGTAATAGGCTCCAGTTTCATCCACTTCATTAGAACTGATTCAAATGCATTCCTTTTAATAGCTGAGTAATATTCCGTTGTGTACACATACCACAGTAAAGAGGGCTTTTATAATCAGATATTGGATTCCAATGTAGGTGTTATTAACAAACTGGTAACTACCGGTAAACTTCCTTAATCTCTTTGATCCTCAATTTTCTCATCTTGTATAAAGTAGATGAAGAGAAGTAAAGCGGGGCTTGCAAGGGCACTGAAGGCTGGTTCCTGACCCATACTTTTCAGGGAGACTAAGGTGTGGAAAGAGCTAAAGGCAATCATCAGACGATCAGCAAACCCAGAAATTTTAAGTTCAAGTCGTGGGAGTGTGGGGTTCAAGGGAACTTAGGAACGTGAACTTCAGACACTGGATCCCTAGGACCGCAGCCCTAACAGGAGCGACAGCAGGCTCCGCATCCCACAGTCACATTCTGCTCTTCGCCCGCTTTCTGAAACCGCGGCCGCTTCGAGAAGCGACGAGAAAGACGCGCACGCACCTGCTGCAGGGAGCCGGAGACGCTAGAAGATGAGTCAGTGCTTCTCCGCTTCCGACGCTCACCGCGCTCCACGCTGCTGCCACCCCAGCAACTGCCGCCCGCTCCCACCACCGGTGACACTTCCACTCACGCTAGTGTTCCCGCAGCAGGTGACGCTCCCGCAACCGCTTGCGCTCCCGCAGCCACTGGTGCTTCCACTGCCACTGCCGCCTACGGGGGACCAAGTCCGGCGCCGCGAGGGCCGCCGCCGCCTCCTGACCGCTTCGTTTGCGCCGCTTCTCCCTGGAAGACTTCTTCCCCGTCATGATCCCACTCCAGCAACCATCCGGTGAAAGACGCCGTCTTCTGATAGACCAAAAGCCTCCCGCAGCGGCGAGCTGCAGGAGCTGGCGTCGCAGCTTGACGTCACTTCCGGTCGCGCCGCAAACGTCAAAAGTCGTTTCTGGAGGCAGGGTGGGGGCCAATCAAGCTGCCTCCGCCTACTGCAGAGGTTGGCTGTAGAGTTTGTGGGCGGGTGAGCTGTGTGGGAGGATTTTTGTTGTATGTTTCCATATACAAAGAACCATAGATGGAGCGTTACAATAGCTTTTTGCCTCGTTGATACTGTTTTTCAATCTTTGTCCGTATACAGTACACAGTAAGCTGAAGGTATATTGTTTGATCTTCCAATTTCATTTGTCTTTCAATTTTTGTTTGACTCAACAACAGTGAGGCAAATTTAGGAGAAACTCATTATCATCATCACATGGACAATTTTTTTTAATGTGTTTTAGAAGTTGTACAAGAGCAGTTTCTTGCTGCTTTATTTTTACCCTAACACTACTTTCTAGGCATGATTCCTTTTCACTTCTGAAGGCACTTGGCGCTTTTATTTATCCTTTCTCTATTTAATAGTCAAATACTGGCGTCTTGGTTATTGACCGTCTGGCACATGTCAGAAAAATACCACCGTAAATAACTTCAGAAAAAAATTACATCATTTTGTACCCCCCCAAAAAAATTGTTCAAAAGTTATCGGCACGTTATTTTTCTTGTTTTATGTAATCGAGTTTGTTTGAAAAAGAAGGGCTGAGGCAATTTAAATGTCACCTGAAATCTTTTTAAAAGTAAGTCCTAACATATAAGATTCGTTTTAACTTGGATTCTCGGCTTACAATGTTGAATACTGTTCCACTGATTAGAACGCTGTTTCCTCATCATTGATAGTCTGATGTTGTTTAACCATTTATCTACGAAAATAAGTATATCGACCTTTTAAATGTAAATTAGTTCTTTCTGTTGAGCAAAGGGGAGCAGGAATAAAATACTGTTGGCGTATCAGTGCTTCTACCTTTTCTCTCTCCCTTCTTTCCTCATAAACTGCTGTTTCGTACTAGTTCTTGGCTTTTTGAAAGGGAGGGAAGCGAGAAGAGTTTAGGAGTGAAGGTGACCAGTAAGAGAATCCCAGGCCATTTTTAAAAGGAATTTGAGGCAAGAAGTGTAAAAGAAAAAGAGAAGTGTGTGAGGGCAGCAGTGAAGAGCGAATCTGGGTAGTGCCTCTGGAGATTGTATATTTCTTGCATAGAGTGCATGAGGGACAAGAAAGGGACAAGTGAGTTTTTGAAAATAGATTATGGATCATAGTTTTATGACTGTTAACTTTGAAGGCTGCCCTGTAGGATTTTGGATCTAAACACAAACCTGGTTTTAAAATCAGAGATCAAGGGCTTCCGTGGTGGCACAATGGATAAAAATCTGCCTGACACTGCAGGGGAAACAGATTTGATCCCTGTTCCGGATACATGCCACGGAGCAACTAAGATACAACTACTGAAGCCTGAGCATCCTAGAGCCTGCTCGCCACAGGTAGTGAGCCTGCATGCTCTGGAGCCTGTGCTCCGCCAACTAGAGAAGTCACCACAGTGAGAATACTGTGCCTAAGTAAAGAGTACCCCTCTCTCATGGCAACTAGAGAAAGTCCAAGCAAAGCAATGAAAACCCAGCATAACCAAAAATAAATAAATAAAATATTACTCCATGAGCTATCACCTCACATCAGCCAGAATGACCATCATCAGAAAATCCACAAACAATAAATGGTGGAGAGGATGTGAAGAGAAGGGACCCCTCCTACACTAATGGTGGGAATGTAAACTGTTAGAGCTTCTATGGAGAACAGGATGGAGGTTACTTACAACACTAAAAATAGAGCTACCATATAACCCTACAGTCCCACTCCTGGGCATGATCCGAAAGAATACATGCACCCCAGTGTTCACTGCAGCACTGTTTAGAATAACCAAGACATGGAAGCAACCTAAATATCCATCAACAGAGGAATGGATAAAGAAGATGTGGTACACATATACAATGGAATATTACTCAACCATTAAAAAGAATGAAATAATGCCATTTGCAACAAAATGGACCTAGAAATTGTCCTACTGAGTGAAGTAACTCAGAGAAGGAGAAATATCATAGGGCATCCCTTATATGTGGAATCTAAAAAGAAATGATACAAATGAACTTACTTACAAAACAGAAACAGACTCACAGAGAACAAACTTATGGTTGCCAGAAGGAAGGATGGGGGGAAAGGATAGTTAGGGAGTTTGGATAGACATTGCACACTGCTGTATTTAAAACAGATAACTGACAAAGACCTATAGCCCATAAAACTCTGCTCAGTGTTGTGTGACGTCCTGGGAGTTGGGGGAAAATGGTTATATATATGGGCTTCTCCGGAGGCTCACCAGTTAAAGAATCTGCCTGCAATGCAGGAAATATAGGAGATGTGGGTTTGATCCCTGGGTCAGGAAGATCCCCTGGAGGAGGGCATGGCAATCCATTCCAGTGTTCTTACCTGGAGAATCCCATGAACTGAGGAGCCTGCCAGGCTACAGTCTATGAAGTCACAAAGAGTCAGACACAACTGAAGCTACTGAGCACACATGCCCACATGGATACATGTGTATGTATGGCTGAGTCCCTTTGCTGTTCACCTGAAACTCTCACAACATTGTTAATCGGCTATGGTGGTGGCCTTGCTATCACCTGTTCTTGGGTGTTGTCCCCTCCTTTTTGACCCCCAGGGAGATTTTCTGTGCATGTGTGAAGTCTCCCTGCCCCAAAGGTGGGAAATGTATGATCTCTTGATCTTTTACTCAAACAGGATTTAGCCCTTCTCTGTTCCTGCCTTGACTGTTATCTCAAAATGTCTTCAAGAGGCAAAATCTGGCTATTTACCCTGTTTCTGTTGTTTCTACTTCAAAGTGCAAGCAGGAGGCTCATTGTAAATATCTAGCCTCACCTGCCCCCTTCCTCAGGAAATGTAAACAAGAAGCTAGTTGTGAATATCTAGCCTGGAGCCCATCTATCTCCTGCCTCACGATGGAATTGCCTATGTTGTAGGTCAAAACTGATTGTATGTTGGCATTTTCATATGGTTCAACCCAATATTAAAGAAGTTAAGAGGCCCAGCACTAAATATTGTTGTGAACCTAAAGCTCTGTGAGCAAACTCAGGACTGTTTTTCTGCCCGAAGACAAATACATGGTAGGGTGGACAGAGTGGGATTTATATGCCTTTTTGTAACTACTCTTCAGCAACTCAGTAAGCATGAATCACAGTGGTTGTCTAGGGATAGGATGTGTTAGTGCCAGGGGCAATCAGTACTTCTCTGAAATTTTATAGATTCACTAGATGAGAAATTTTCTCTATCTTATGTGTGCTTGGTTGCTCAGTCATGTCTGACTCCCTGTGGCCCCATGGACTGTAGCCCACCGAGCTCCTTTGTCCATGAAATTTTCCACGCAAGAATACTGGAGAGCAGGTTTGCATTTCCTCCTCCAGGGAATCATCCCGATCCAGGGATCAAACCCGCTTCTCTTGCATCTCCTGAATTGGCAGGCGGGTTCTTTACCACTAGCACCACCTGGGAAGCCTGTCTTTCATCTGCCAGGTAGCTCAGACATTAAAGAATCCGTGTTTCCATTCTGAATCCTGCTAAGATTAGCAGCTTCTTCCTTTGTAATCTACTGTTTTCCCTACGAGCAACCAAAACTCACTACTGCAGGCTCTTGCTCAGTATCTTCTTCAAAATATTGTTAGTTCTCATAAACAAAAGCCAAGTATTACATATCTTTGTAGTCTCAACATATAATACAGTATCTGACACATGCTAGAGACTCCATGCTTGTTAAATTCTGTATTGAGAAGTGGTGGATCCACACAGAGCTTCTTTCTGTATCACCACTGTAGTAAATTGCATTCATGGCGCCAGGTCTTCACCTCTCTCTGTAGTTATGCCTTTTTCCATGTAATTTGATAGTGTCCTTCTTCCACAACTAGAGACATAATTCCTGCAGAGTGGAATCAGCTATATGACTTACTTAAGCTAAGGGGATGTTAAGCAGATGGGCACCAGAATCTCAACAAAAGCTTGGGCCATTAGGATGGTCCATGCATGTACTTCCACCATCACCTGAAAGTTATATACTCAGACTAGCCCATTGGTCCCAGGAGAAAGATGAGACAAACAGAGCTCAGCTGTTCCAGCTAAGTTGTCAAGTCCAGACTAGGGCAGAGTCATGAATGAGCCTACCCAGGATCAGCCAAACCCCAAACTCCTGGCTAAATTAATGCTGGTAATTTTTGTAATTGTTTTCTGTGCAGTATTACTGTGGGTATAGTTAACCTGTATGCATACTTTCTTCTTGTTCAGTCACTCAGTTGTGTCCGACCTCATGGACTGCAGCATGCCAGACTTCCCTGTCCTTCACTATCTCCTGGAGTTTGCTCAGACTCAAGTCCATTGAGTCAGTGATGGCATCCAACCATCTCACCTTCTTTCTAGACATCCCCTTTCCTTGTGTGAGGTTGACAAAAAAGTTAGTTTGTGTTTTTCCATAAGATGTTGCAGAAAAAGCCGAACGAAATGTTGGGTCAATCACAATATTTTTCTGATAGTTATTAGAAGAGACTTCAAAGCTGATTTGATAGCAAATGAGTCACTATTCAGTGCCACAGCTGTAGAATGGATAGTTGTGGGGGTTAAAAAATTTTTTTTTGGCCATGCTGTGTGGAATGCAGAATCTTAGCTCTCCAACCACTAAACCCATGTCCCCTGCAGGGGAAGCACAGAGTCTCAACCACTGCACTGCCACTTATTTTTATATTCTAACAGATATACCTCTGTATTTCATGGTGAGGTTCTGTAGTATTATAAAGAAGTGTAAGGATACTTGTGTTTAGAGTTCCAACTAACTGCTTTTATGAAAATATCATCAGGACAACACCCCCCACCCCCCACCACCACCTACGTGGGCACATTCTCTCCCTATAGCAATAAAACCTAATATTTTTCTTTACCTTTTGAATATTCTTTGTATATAGCAGTCACTTTCATTGTTAGGAAGATAGTAGGCTTGCTTGGTTATCTTTGAAAGGAATGCTGGGTAAACACATTATATATAGCAGATATTTTACTAGGCTTTTACACAAATACCTTATTATTCTATTCTATGAAATCTCAATGTAGAGATGTGTAAACTGGGACTTAGTTTAAGCAACTTGCCCTAACTTATTAGTAAGTGGTGGAAAAGTCATTGAACTATATGGGTTTTTAACTCCAAAGCCAGCACTCTTGCTATATTACACTGCATCTTGGTTGCTTTTACTACTGAAAATTTAAATGATGTAGATGTGAGCAAATATTTCTTGAATTTATTAGTCCCTTTGAAGACACAAGAATGAAAGAAATGTGGCTTGAGGGCTTCAGGCCACCTTTTTCAGTATCAACCTGTATCTATGTATCAGTGTTACATACCACATAACATATCAATGTTACATGTTACCAACCATCACAGTAGCTGTTATGATCAGGCAAAGTGGCTTCTCCAAATTGAGATTTTTCTCCATATTGATATCCAGTTTTGTCAATTTATTAAATGTTTTGTTACTACTGACTTGTCAAATAAAGGTTTACTTGATCTTTTTCAATATCTTCACCTGTAAAAGTAAGATTACTAGCAGTACTTTCCCCATGGGAATAAAGATAATCTTAGGAACTAGCATAAGGTAATTGCTTGATGAATGCTGTTCAGTTTACTTAAATTTGTCTGTTCTCTGCAACACTGCTCAACTGGTTGGTTTTAAATTCAGTTGCAAACCAATGAGTAAACATTGCTATATCACTTGCCTTAAATGTAGAATGATATATTATCTCTATCAGAGCATATCTAATGAAAATATCATTGCCATCTGATTATTACTGATTATAATGTGTCCAGGAAACCCAAGGGCAAGTTTTAAGTCCCAGGACTTCATCTTAGGCCTAGGACCAATATCAGCCTGCCAACTTTACAGAAGGATGCTGTAAACTTTCTCCTCTAAAACTTCCATTACCTGCTTTATTCTGAAGGCTAGTTTCCTCGGTGACATGCACCAGAGTGGTTTACTTATTGCCCTCAAAGTCAAGATCATGCCTTTCTTAGTATCCCTGGAAAGCAAGCATCCTAAACTTAAACATTAAACAAATAAAATCTGATAACCATTTTGTTTTTCCAAAGGGAAAAATAAAATATTTAAGAACAGGAAAACTTAAAAAAAAAAGAATATTCCCCCATTTTTGTTGAGATGGTAACTAGAATGGTAATGGTACCATTTTTATTCTCTGAACCTGCCTTAGTTAAGGGAAGCAAACATCATTAAGGAAACAGTCATGATGCTATCAAGTAAAAAAAAAAAACAAAAAACACACACACACACACACAAACAAAAAGCAGGTACTCATTACCTCTCAATATTCTTGCCACAATAGTGTAATTTCAGTCTAACCAAGCCTTTGGATTTAGCTTTCCATCTATAGGAAACAGGTGTAGCAAGCAAATTCGAAGAGGGCCACCCAGAGATTGCTTTCCCTGGTATTCATAGCTTTGTGTAATCCACTCTTCTTTGAGTAACTTACTTCCAACTAATAGAGTATCTTGTTGTTGAGGGGATGTCATGTCTGTCTCTTAAATTATAAAGATTCTCATTGGTCCTGCTAGCAATCTCTCAACAACCAGTTGAGCAGCACTGCAAAGAACAAACATGAACTGGCCATGTCAGGGAGGTCCACAACGCAAAAAGTTGATGGCAGCCTCTGGCCAACAGCCAGCTAGGAATTGAAGTCCTTAATTAAAAAGAACTGAACACTGTGCAAGTGAGCTTAAAACATACATCTTTCCTCAGTCCAGCCTTCAGATGAAACCCCAGCCGTGGTGGGCTCCTTGACTGAAGTCTCATGTGAAATAAAGCAGCAGAGGAACTAGCTAAGTTGTGGCAGGATTCTTCACTCACAGAAAATTTGAGATAACAAATGTGTGTTATTTTAAGCCACTCAGTACTGGAGTAATTTGTTAATAAGGAATAGAGGGTTATAAGATTTTTTTTTTAAACAAATTGGGACTTCCCTGGTGGTCCAGTGGCTAAGCTTCTGAGTTCCCAGTGCAGGGGGCCCGGGTAGGATCTCACAAGCCACAACTAAGACTCAGTGCAGTCAAATAAATATATCCTTTTTAAATAACATTTTTTACTAATATAAAACAGGTGTACGTCACATTCTGGATTGGCCAACACACTTTAAAGTTAATTACATAAAAAAGAAGAGGAAGAAAAAAAAAAAGGAGGGCTTCCCGGGTGGTCCAGTGGTTAACAATTTGCCGTGCAAAACAAGGGACACTGGCTAGATCCCTGGCCCTGGAAGATCCCACATGCTGTGAGGCAACTAAGCCCATGAGCCGCAGTTAATGAGCCCGTGAGCTGCGACTACTGAAGCCCATACATCTAGGAGCCTGTGCTCTGCAAGAAGGCCTCACACTGCAACTGGAAAGTAGGCCCGGCTCGCCTGTGTCAGCAACAAAGACCCACCACAGACAATAAATAAATCTTTAAAAAAAAGAGATATGCTATTGTAGACTGAGACCAAAGAGCTATATAACCAAATAACTAAATACAATACATAAACCTTGATTATTTATTAATAGATTAGAGCCTTTAGAACAAAAATTTAAAAAACATCCTTAGGACAATGAGGAAATTTGAATATGCACCAGATATTAGATATTATGAGATTATTAATTTTAAACATGTAGTATTAATAAGAATATTCTTTGCAATGTTTTTATTCTTAGAAGAAGCCTAATGAAGTATTCAGTTGATAAGTGTTCTTTGTAACTTATTTTTTAAAATGATTTCAAAAGAAAGTATTATCAAGAGAAAAAGCAAATATGGAAAACGTTAACTGCAGAAATCAGTCGGCAAGTCCGAGTGTTCACTGTACTTCAACTTTTCATTAAAAAATTGAAACACGTGGAAAAAATGTGAAAGTGTTCAAAACTGTATCTATAATGACAACTACACTATGTGTTATAGACTGAATGCACCCCCTCAAGATAAGTGAAACAATCCCCTATGTGATGGTGTTTGGAGGTGGCACTTTTGGGAGGTCATTTGATCTGGAAAGTGGAGGATGCATGAATTAGGAGTCTCAGAGAGCTCCCTCCTCCTTCAGCCATGCAAGGACACAGGAAGAAGACAACATCCAAGAGCCAGGAAGATGTCTTGCCAAACTCCAAGTATGTCAGCACCTTTATCTTGGACCACTGAGTCTCCAGAACTGTGACAAGTCACCACATCTATGGTATTTTTGTTGTAGCCGTCCAGACAGATACTGTGTATAGTTTTCTATAGAAGAATGCATTAGAAATTAGAATTATAAATTATTTTAAAAATGACTGAACGTATTTCCTACTCTCAGGTGCAGGTGGATGATTTCTATCTTAAAATCTCTAAGAAGAATGATTATGTCACAATCCTCTATACAGTTTATCATTTTTTCACAAGATAACCATAATACAGTGATAACTGTGAAGGAAGCTACAACCCAGTCTTTTCTTCAGAATTATCTTTGTGAAGAATGTTTTTAGCTATGCCTCTTCAATCATTTAAGATTACAAGATACATAAAAAATTTTTTTGTATTGTTTATAAATTCAGCTAGTCGTGAAGTCATAATAACATACCTATTTATTTTTTTGGCTGCACCATGCGGCATGTGGAATCTTAGTTCCCCTAGATCAAACCCAGTCCCCCTGCAGTGGAAGCATGGAGTCCTAACCACTGGACCAAATGTTAGGGAATTTCCTAACATGTTCTTTTAAAAAAGGTAATGTGAGAATATCCTGCATGCTACAACTAAGATCTAGTGCAGCTAAATAAATAAATGAAATTAAAAAAAATCTAATGCTAGAGGCACTGTAATAGTTATAAACTAGAGGCAAAGATAACTTAGATCTTTTGCAGGCAACTACTTCTAATGCAATATGAAGGACATTAACCACAAGACTTTTATCACTGGAAGTGATTTGACAGCATTTATCAAAGTTTAAAAAATGTGCACTGTCTTGACCCACCCACCACTGTATCCAAGTATACAATGTATCCTAAGGAATTTGCAGGAACTTTGTATTGTCATAGCATTGCTTAATAGTTGGAAATTGGAAACAATGTTAGATAATAGGAAATGGGCACATGGATATAAAATAATATTTATTAAGATGGAAATATGTGTACTAAATGTCAAGTTAAAAAATCAGGTTATTGAACAATGTGTATCATACAATCCTTTTTAAAAAAATAAAACATGTTTACATACCAACTAATATGGCACAAGATGTTAAATAAGAATGGTTTTTCTCCAGGTAGTGGAATTATAGGCAATTATTATTTGATGTGTGAATGTGTATTTTTCTGTTTAGAAAAAAAATAAGGGAATCATGGGAAAAAGTAATTTAGTAATCTATTCTTAACCAAAACTCTACATCCTACAATTATACAAAGGTGCCTAGTATTTCAAAATATTGCAGATAAACTGTACTTAAAATTGCATGTTAAACAAGATATGTTAAAAACAAAGCACTGTATAGTAAACGAACCAGGCTGACCCAGGTTATACTCTTAATGTATACTCTTAATGTCATTTAACCTGGACTTAACCCCTTAAATCCCAATTAAGCAAAAAGCAAAGCATGGGTTACTAACGGAACCAGCAAACAATATTTAAACTCTGGGTACACACCAGAAAATGGCAATTTAATACTTAGCAAAATATATGTCCCTTCAATTTACATTTTACCCATTCTGATATTCCAGAAGTTTTTCCTTGAATTAATCTAGATAATCAAAATGGTTTCCTTCCTTATCTGAGGAAAAATTGTTCTTCTTAGACTACAATGTGGCATTAAGCCAGGAAATTCATGGTTCTATATACCATAAATGTTGACAATAAAGCTCATTATTTTAGATTAGGAATAGTCAAACTTCTCTCAAGAAATTGAAGTCCTCTTAAACAATAAATTAGTAATTAACGGATTGGTTCCTGCTGGCTGTTAGTTGCAAGGATGTTCACAAACTTGTGATATGCTCCTCTCCCCCACTCATTCTCTAGGAAGTATAGAACGGTATGTACTTTTCCCTTTTTCCAATCATGATTCATCCTACCATCTTTACTTCTGAAAACAGAGATAACATTATCCTACACTTAAGGAGATTTGGGGATTAAATATCGAAGTACTGGTCCCAACACAGTACTGGGACCATGTTTAGGGGCTCAAAAATACTAATTTCCAATGACAGTCTCTGGACTTGCAAATAACAGTTTGATGTACTCTTGCTTGCACAACTGTCTGATAATATTCAACACATTCCAAACTCCCTCTGATATATAGAAATAACCAAAAATAAACAATCAGATTATTTTTGAAACTGGAATAATGAAGTTATCCCAAATAGTGAAGGGGAAAAGAAACTGGGTCATGAACTTGTAGTCAATTTGGGGCTTCATATGACTGAATTGATACCTAACAAATTTGCTTTCAAATACCTAACAAATTAGTAACTTGCTCTCAATCATCTAAAAATAAGCCATTAAACAAACTTTCTATTTACAAAGGACTTAAATGAAGAAATTATTTTACATCTCAATATATGGAATAATTTGTAACAAACTTAATTTTAATTCTAAAGCATTTGTCCTAAAACAAGACTTTGAAATCATTCAGTGCTGTTGAATCAAGCAATGAAAATGAGTAGAGTGGAAATTAAATAAAAGACAACCACCAACAAATAACAATCTGGTGTATACAAGTATAATAGCAAAAGCAGATTACATAAATAAAAGCCCTTTTCTTCTAGGTGGCTAATGTAAGGGAATTCTGCCACTGTAGTTGTGTTGTTGGTGGTCATAGCTCATTCTTAATTTATCTCTAAAGCTCTTAAAAACCTGCCCGCATTACACAGGAAAATTTCACAGTTCATCAGTGCAAAAATTTTATTTCCCCTCTCCCCACTACCCCACTTTACAGGATCTGAAATTTTACTTAATCCACAGCATTTGTTTCATCATCTGTTATCAGTCATGTGAAATGTGAAAGAAAAAAACACTCATCAATTTAAAATCTCAGTCCCCTAACCCACTGTTACAGTAAATTTAGGATAAGTCTACAGCATTCACTTACTTTAGCTGGCTCTGATACTGAGGCATACTTTTTTATTTGAGAATCAACACCTAAAGACTTGGCTAATTGTACAGCATTGGAATCATCACTGATAAGTGTCCCAAGAGCCACAAGAAGTCTAAAAGTGGCTTCGAGGTCTTGTACAACTTCTAAGACTGTGCTAATTACTGACAAGCACTGAGCTTTCCCTTCAATGTTATGGTCTTTATGAAAACACACAGAATAGTTCAGGGTCAACGTAGCCAGAGCAATGTGAATGTTCTTATTGCTCCCTGATTTCAGTTCTATTGCATGGGACAACAGTGATTCCCTCTGGGACATCATGAGCTTTTGTCCTGCCTGGCCAACAAAACAATTGCAAAAAGTCCTCAGAGCAAGCAGCTGGTTTGCTGGCTTTCCTCTGGGGTTCAGAAGACTGACGAGATGGCTGCTGAACCGAGTCCCTTCTTTTTCGTTGCAGAAGTTCTCATTCACACTGGGATGTTTAATTGACAGCCGAAGAATGTCAAGGGCAGGAAAGACAATATCTGTGAAAAAGAAAAATTTATTTTTAAAAAATTAAACATGTTAAAAATCATTTGCCTGCTTTACAAATGTGTAATTTCTAAATTTTGTGTTAACTGATTTTTCATATTTATAGAGGCTGTAATTATTGCTGTAAGATCACATCTGTTTTAAAATATAGTAACTCTCCTGGGTTATTAAGATAGCTTGACATACAATGAATATTCAATAAATGTTGTGGAAAAAAATAGGATTGGGAACTCGCTTTTAAAAAAATCCTAAAACAAGACCAAAGAATTGAGGAGGGAAAGTTCTTTTTAAAAGAATTCTAGTTGACAAATGCTAATAGGATGTTTATATATGTTGGTGGAGAGATATACAGTTAAGGGACTGGATAGACACCAAGTGAATGAAAGCTCTTTTCATACTGTTGAGAGCATACTGAGCGTTGAAGAATTGATGCTTTAAAACTACGGTGTTGGAGAAGACTTTTGAGAGTCCTTTGGACTGTAAGGAGATCAAATCAGTCAATCCTAAAGGAAAGTGAAAGTCACTCAGTTGTGTCTGACTCTTTGCGACCTCATGGACTATACAGCCCATGGAACTCCCCAGGCCAGAGTACTGCAGTATTCTCTTCACTCCCTTCTCCAGGGGATCTTCCCAACCCATGGATTGAACCCAGGTCTCCCACATTGCAGGCGGATTCTTTTATCAGCTGAGCCACCACTGGAAGTTGCTGATGCTCAAGTTGAAGCTCCAAAACTTTGGCCACCTGATGTGAAGAGCTGACTCACTGGAGAAGACCCTGATGCTGGGAAATACTGAAGGCAGGAGAAGGGGAAGACAGTGGATGAGACGGCCGAATGGCACCACTGACTCAATGGACCTGACTTTGAGCAAACTGGGAGACCTGGTGAAGGACAGGGAAACCTAGCCTGCTGCAGTCGATGGGGTTGCAGAGTAGGACACAACTGAGCAACTAAACAAGAACGAATGCTCCAAATAATCTTATTATCACTGAAAGTGAGGACAGCAGAAATTATGGGCCCTGTGATATAAAGGTAGTATGCAACGTCATTTATAAAGGACATTCACCTGATAAAAACTACTGAACCAGAATCTAATTATGTCTAACATGAAAAACAAGAGACAGATGGACACATTAAGTGATCAGTCAAATTCAAAACATGGGGAATTCTGCAAGAAAAATGATTTTTTTCCTCCAATAAATCAATCATGAAAAAACAATAGGAAATAGGGTACTTCTGGAATAAAAAAGAATTAAGTAAATTAAATAAGAGGAAAAATACTTGGAGCAAATGTTTGTAGCCTATGGTTAACAGGTCACAAAGAGTTTCATGGATGACTGGCAGGGGATTCACAAATGCTCTGGAAGAGTGTATAAAATGGTCCATGTATGGGGATCATCACACTACCTTCACATTCTCATAAGGTATGTGACCAGAGAAGATTATGGACTAAAGTGGTACAGTGAATCCTGTGAAGTTTTTCTCAATGCAAATTTCAACTACCACCTTAACTTTTATTTAATCTAAAAACACCAGTAGTATGGATAGGAATAAAAAGATACACTCTCTGTTTCCTGGTTACAGTTTTAGAAGTAATTTTTGTACCTTCAGGCCAGTTAACAGCTTTCCATAAAATCTGAAGTTGCTGGGCTGTGGGTTTTTCTGAAGAATTATTACATATTAGAGACAGTATCTTTTCAAGAAGTACCAAGTCATCTTCAGTTAACTTCTTCTCTTCAGATGCAGTTCCATTAAGTTCCTTTAGTTTACCTAGAACCAAATCCAAACCATCAGTATTCTCTAACTGTAATTAGCCACATATAATATACATAAATGCCAACGTTTTCAATAAGAATATGCTACCACACACCATGGGGGAGATAAGATTTTTCACAGCAATTATCAAAGACCATAAAATAAGGCCTGTGAGTATTTTTAAGCTAAGTACAGTATACAAAAAGAAAGGTTACTGTGATAATTTGTTATCCTCTAAGATCTTCGAAGCTTTTTGAGTAAGTTTTTAGGTATACTGTATTTGTTATCATTTTAAATGCTTTTCAGAGCAGTATTAGATAGCACATACAAGTCAATCCCCTACTTTCTCACTGAGAAAATTTATAACTTTTAGCCAACTTACATCAACTTCTATGACGCCAATGATATAGTCAAAAGGCTGTTTGCATGCATGCTAAGCTGCTTCAGTTGTGTCTGACTCTTTGCGACACTACAGATAGTAGCCTGCCAGACTCCTCTGTTCATGGGATTCTCCAGGCAAGAAACCTGGAGTGGATTGCCATGCCCTCCTCCAGAGATGTTCCCAACCCAGGAATTGAACCCGTGTCTCCTGCATCTCCTGCATTGGCAGGAGAGTTCTTTACCACTGGCACCACCTGAGAAGCCCAGTCAAAAGCTAAATGTGTATTTATATTTAATTCACTGACTGAGCTCCATCTGTACATTTGACATCAAATTATTTAAACACATTTAATGGAAATGTTGCCTTTCCCACCATATTCACATTTCATGAAACAATGTCTTTCAAACTCTTCACATGCAACTTCAATATCAGCATCCTTGTCATCATTAATGTTACTTTGAGTCATCTGACATTATTTTGTCAAAAATCTTTATCTCAAAGAATAAACAAGTTAAAATTTCAAAATTTTTACCATTTGTAACTGGAAACTTGGATCTGTTTCATTATTCTTTGGCATTAAAAGCTGTTTAACAGAGTACTAAAACAAATCTTATTTAGGGAATGCAAAAAGTAAGAGGTCTTTTAGATCTCTACAAGAGTTTAAAAATGACAAGTTGCCTAAAAGTGTGTATGCACTTCTTTATTGTTGAAAAAAAAAAGGAATTAAGACCTATGATTTTTATAAAGATGTTATGAAAAATAATGACAAAAAATAAAACAAAGCAAAACAAAAGCCCCCCAGAACAGTAACACCACTGTCATATATTCAGATATGTATGTTATCTCAATAGACTTTTACCATAATCTTTGTGGCAAACAGAGTTAGTAATACTCTTAGTCAAAAGCAAAGAAAAAGAAAAACTTAGTCATTTTGTTTGGAGGAAAATAAATTAACAGAAAAAGTAATCAAAACCAACTGAGCAGTTTCAGATTTACAGACAAGATCTTTGTTTTTTAAATGCTTTGCTGATTTGTTTTCATTATTTTTTTCTGAAAACAGTAAGAATTTAGGGGATAGGATTGATATTTTCCCCTTTAATATTTTTTCTCAGTAAAGTCATTAAAAAGTATTTACTTAGATTTGTGTAAGGTTTCTTATAAAGTGTTAATGTCCATTATCAGATTGTATATCTTTAGTTGACTCAGTTGTGTAATACCAAAATACAAATCTCTATCATGTAAGCACCTGGTTCCCAGCATATGCTTAGGAGAGAAACAGCCTTGAGAGAGCATCTCAGAATCTGTGGATATGTAAGAAAAGTATTTAATTAAAACACACTTACCTAAATGTTGTGTGAAAGTCACTCAGTCCTGTCTGACTCTTTGCAACCCCATGGACTATACAGCCCATGGAATTTTCCAGGCCAGAATACTGGAGTGGGTAGCCTTTCCCTTCTCCAGGGGATCTTCACAACCCAACTGAACCCAGGTCTGCCTCATTGCAGGCAAACTCTTTAGATTTCTGGAGTGGGTAGCCTATGCCTTCCTTCCCCAAAGGATCTTTCTGACCCAGGAATTGAACGGGGGTCTCCTGCATTGCAGGCAGATTCTTTGCCAACTGAGCTATCAGGGTATATGAATGCATATATATGGAATCTAGAGAGATGGTACTAATGGACCCACTTGCAGGGCAGCAATGGAGACACAGTGGGGGAAGAAGAGGGGAGGATGAATAGAGAGAGTAGCGTTGAAACATACACATTATGATACGGGAAACAGATGGCCGCTGGGAATTTGCTGTATGATGCAGTGAGCTCAAACCTGGGTCTCTGTGACAGCCTAGAGGGGTGGGATGGGGAGGAAGGTGGGAAGGAGGTTCAAGAGGGAGGGGTCATATGTATGCCTATGGCTGATTCATGTGGATGTATGGCAGAAACCAACACAATATTGTAAAGCAGTTATCTTCCAATTAAAAATAAATAAATTTAAAAAATAAACTTACCTAATATTTGTGTAGGGTTTGCTTGGTCAAAAGTGACAGCCTCTTTTTTAGGAAAATAAATATTCACTGTCTTAGATGCAGCTGATTGGTAGGCACTGTTTCCTGTTTACAGAATAGAAGGTGAAAATCATTCAGAGTGGCCAAAAAAAAGATTTTTCTGACTTTTGTCATCAAAATTATGATATATAACTATTCAGTGCATGCAATAAAATAACAACCAACTTCAGAAAAAAAAAACAGAAAGAAAACAAATCTCTAAGATTTTATATACTACATATATTTGTTCATATAATAAATTTTAGTTTTGGGAAAGGGAGCTTAAACGAAAAACAAAGCCTTTCCATTTCATATTTTCTACTTCTCTCATATTTTTAAGATTCAATCTAAATTAGAAGTTTTTAAAAGATCAAAGAATACAGAACAATTATGAAACTGTCCAGTTCCTCCTTCTCTAGGCATACTGCTCTCTCTCTTCTCATTCCAAATGATGTAGTAGGCACTGTCATTTTCTCTAATCATTTTCATAAATCCCTCCCAGTTGTAAGTTCCTGAAGGGAATATGTATTTACTTCTTAAATATCCATTATAGTAACACTAACTCTGTATCTGATGATAAACAAAACATAGCCACCAGATGAAAACTCAGTAAATAAAGTTAAATGAAGCTAATTCAACTAAAATATAATTTAAATCTAATTTATGTCTTACTTTCATTCCAAATCTTAATTTATACAACGTTTTTGTTCTGATGCAAAATTAAGGTATTGTGCAAAAATGTGAATAAAACATTTTGATCTTCTGAGTGTATTAGAAGTAGAACGGGGGAAGGTAGATAAATGAAGAATGAGTTAAGTGCACAAAATTAATTCTAATTGCTTCCAAAGATAAAATATTTACTGACATGATCAAAGACACTGCTTGTACTCCTGGTTGTTAAGAGTCTCGTTGTGGTTGCTGCTGCTGCTGCTAAGTCACTTCAGTCGTGTCCGACTCTGTGTGACACCACAGATGGCAGCCTACCAAGCTCCCCGTCCCTGGGATTCTCCAGGCAAGAACACTGGAGTAGGTTGCCATTTCCTTCTCCAATGCATGGGAGTGAAAAGTGAAAGTGAAGTCGCTCAGTCGTGTCCAACTCTTAGTGACCCCACGTACTGCAGCCTACTAGGCTCCTCCGTCCATGGGATTTTCCAGGCAAGAGTATTGGAGTGGGGTGCCATTGCCTTCTCCACTAGATGTGGTAAGGAAATTGCAAATCAAATATCATCCAAACAATTGAGTACAATGAAAAGTTCTCTGGAGGAAAAGTACAGGATGCATTGAGAACCTATGACAGAGTAGAGAATCTAGCAAGAGGCATATATGTGTGCCCAGGAAGTTTCACTAAGGTCATTTAGGAAATACTATTTCAGTTCAGTTCAGTCCCTCAGTCGTGTCCTACTCTTTGCGATCCCATGTATCGCAGCACGCCAGGCCTCCCTGTCCATCACAAATTCCCGGAGTTCACTCAGACTCATGTCCATCGAGTCAGTGATGCCATCCAGCCATCTCATCCTCTGTCATCCCCTTCTCCTCCTGCCCCCAATCCCTCCCAGCATCAGAGTCTTTTCCAATGAGTCAGCTCTTCGCATGAGGTGGCCAAAGTACTGGAGTTTCTGCTTCAGCATCATTCCCTCTAAAGAAATCCCAGGGCTGATCTCCTTCAGAATGGACTGGTTGGATCTCCTTGCAGTCCAAGGGACTCTCAAGAGTCTTCTCCAACACCACAGTTCAAAAGCATCAATTCTCCGGCGCTCAACCTTCTTCACATCCATACATGACCACAGGAAAAACCATAGCCTTGACTAGACAGACCTTTGTTGGCAAAGTAATGTCTCTGCTTTTGAATATGCTATCTAGATTGGTCATAACTTTCCTTCCAAGGAGTAAGCGTCTTTTAATTTCATGGCTGCAGTCACCATCTGCACTGATTTTGGAGCCCCAAAAAATAAAGTCTGACACTGTTTCCACTGTTTCCCCATCTATTTGCCATGAAGTGATGTGAATGTTGAGCTTTAAGCCAACTTTTTCACTCTCCACTTTCACTTTCATCAAGAGGCTTTTTAGTTCCTCTTCACTTTCTGCCATAAGGGTGTCACCTGCATATCTGAGGTGATTGATATTTCTCCCAGCAATCTTGATTCCAGCTTGTGTTTCTTCCAGTCCAGCGTTTCTCATGATGTACTCTGTATATAAGTTAAATAAGCAGGGTGACAATATACAACCTTGATGTATTCCTTTTCCTATTTGGAATCAGTCTGTTGTTCCATGTCCAGTTCTAACCGTTGCTTCCTTACCTGCATACAGATTTCTCAAGAGGCAGATCAGGTGGTCTGGGATTCCCATCTCTTTCAGAATTGTCCACAGTTTATTGTGATCCACACAGTCAAAGGCTTTGGTATAGTCAATAAAGCAGAAAGAGGTTTTTCTGGAACTCTCTTGCTATTTCCATGATCCAACAGATATTGGCAATTTGATCTCTGGTTCCTCTGCCTTTTCTAAAACCAGCTTGAACATCAGGAAGTTCACGGTTCACATATTGCTGAAGCCTGGCTTGCAGAATTTTGAGCATTACTTTACCAGCGTGTGAGATGAGTGCAATTGTACGGTAGTTTGAGCATTCTTTGGCATTGCCTTTCTTTGGGATTGGAATGAAAACTGACCTTTTCCAGTCCTGTGGCCACTGATGAGTTTTCCAAATTTGCTGGCATACTGAGTGCAGCACTTTCACAGCATCATCTTTCAGGATTTGGAATAGCTCAACTGGAATTCCATCACCTCCACTAGCTTTGTTCGTAGTGATGCTTTCTAAGGCCCACTTAACTTCACATTCCAGGATGTCTGGCTCTAGGTCAGTGATCACACCATCGTGATTATCTGGGTCGTGAAGATCTTTTTTGTACAGTTCTTCTGTGTATTCTTGCCATCTCTTCTTAATATCTTCTGCTTCTGTTAGGTCCACACCATTTCTGTCCTTTATTGAGCCCATCTTTGCATGAAATGTTCCCTTGGTATCTCTAATTTTCTTGAAGAGATCTCTAGTCTTTCCCATTCTGTTGTTTTCCTCTATTTCTTTGCATTGATCGCTGAGGAAGGCTTTCTTATCTCTTCTTGCCATTCTTTGGAACTCTGCATTCAGATGCTTATATCTTTCCTTTTCTCCTTTGCTTTTTGCTTCTCTTCTTTCCATAGCTATTTGTACGGCCTCCCCAGACAGCCATTTCGCTTTTTGCAGTGGCCAGGAGGAGCTACCCAACGCCCCCACGCCTGAGGCCAGGGGCGGCAGCCGGGAGGACTAACCCCACCTCCAAGGAGTGGTGGCTGAGCAGGTGCAAGAGCGCCTAGAGAAGCTATCCCACGTTGAAGGTCAGGAAGGGAGGCGGTGAGGAGATACCCCTCGTCCAAAGAAATACTATTTAGGAAATACTATATAGGAAAATTAAATAAAAAGAAAAAGGAGGGGAAAAGCCAAACAACAATTAGTGCTCTAAATAGCAATGCAAAAGGTACAAATATTCCAAAGGAGAACAACATGTACCAAACTCTTGAGGTAGAAAACAGCATGCCACGCTCAAGACACTGAAGCAGGTCAGTATGGCAGAAAAGAGGCAGAAAGGAATGTGATGCAAGGCAAGAGAAAACAGTCAATGGGGAGCTATTACAGTGCTTTAATCATGGGAGGGGCATAAACAGAGGACCACTGTGAGACCAATTCAGGGGCCAGTATTTCATTAGTCTAGGTGAGAGATGACAATGGCTTAGGTAAAGGTTCAGCACCTTTATTCAGCATATAAAAACTGTTAAAAGACTTTAATTTCTGAAAAATGGGAGGAAATATTGTGAACTTTAAGACTCTTTTGTAGTATAACGGGTACAACTAACTTTACTAAGCATTTATTCTGTAGAAAATTATTTATATAAATTTTGTAATTTTAAACTCTTAACTCTAGAAAGTAGATATAATTTTGCAAATGAGAAAAAGACAGGCACAGAAACAAAATGACTTGCTTAAGGTAAAACACATAAAAAGTAGTGGAACTGAGACTTCAATCAAAGCATTCTCACTCCAGAGTCCTTAATCTTAATTAATCACTAAGTTAAACTTCAATACTGCCAGCCAATGTTACTTTTGCAATGAAAAAATAGCTTACAAAATCATATTCCAACTTAGTTCTCAAGTAGAGTGGTGGGTTTATGAATTTTGTATTATGCTTAATAACATGTCACATATATTCTCTATATTTCTCATATAAAATAATAAACAGGTAGAGAATGATACAGAATGAATAAACAAGGTCCTACTGAATGAATAGCACAGGGAACTGTATTCAATACAAAAGAATTATATTCAATAATTCCACTAGGGTGATAGAATATGAAAAAGAACATAAATTGATATATAACTGAATCACTTTGCTATACAGCAGAAGTTATACAACACTGTAAATCAACTATACTTCAATAAAATAAATTTTAAAAAATAATACATAGGGAAATATATATGCCAAGAGATCTCTCAAACTTTCAAGAGGTGAACCATAAACTCAGTTCTGGATTTTACTGGCAGCCAATACAGAGGGAAAAAGCATGCCTGCATGTATTCAACAATGATGAACAAGTAAGATTCGTTGGGGTCTATGCTAGATACTAAGAATAAAAAAAAAAAAAAACTTGCTCCAGGGAAAGCCAAATATTCCAGGCCTAAATGGTAAAAGCAAATTCTTTTCTGAGTCCTCTCAATGTGTAATATAGTAAATAACATTCTAAACACATTATGTAAGAATGAAGGGTAAGACATGGGAACAAACTAAGACTTTGTAAGGATAGTGAGGAAACCAGCCTTAACACAGAACAGCACTTTTCCATCCTGGTTGCATATGAGAAAATTATAAAACTATCCTTGCTAAGACCTCAACCCAGAGCAACGTTAGATCAAGCGAGCATCACTGAGGATGAGGCTGAAGGACTTTGTCTAAGCTACCCAGATGATTCCAGCATGCAGTAATGACACAATTCTGAGAACACTCAAAAAGTCAGGTCAAAAGTTTGGTCTTGATTTACTGTATAAAATGTTTTCCAGCAAGAAAAAGATACCAATTTTCTTAAACTTTTATTACATAAAAGTTCTAATGAATTTTAAAAATCTAAAAACAAGAAAAGGAAGTGAAAAGTGTGTACCTGTAAATGGATCAACTCCAGCCATGGTAGTTCCCATACTTGCAGAGCCTGGTACATACCGACCACCACCTAAAATGCAATAATACTCATAGTAAGCACAGGGTAATGGCAAATTATACTAAAGTTCAAACTGCTCCTTCTTTACACAGAATGACTTATTTTCATTATTAGTTACACTTTCAGAATGACATCTTAATAAATGGGCTTAATAAATGGGTAGTAAATTTAATACAGCAAAATGCTTAGAATAGTGTCAGGCATGTAGCTAGATTCCAATAAACTTAGCCAGGGAAGTTATCCTCAAGTAATTACATGCCTTATATACTATAATTATAGAAGTTTAATGAATTACAAAGGCTATTAGACTGGAGAGAAAGTCACAAGTTTCCACTATGAAAGGTGGACACTATTCTATTGAAATATAGACACAGGATTAGCTGGCATATAAGACAAATGGAAAAGAAACTAGGTAAGAGTCAGAGATACTATGATAATAGCCCAGTCTCACATTTGAGAATACTTGCAGCTGCTTTACTGACAATGGAAAGAAAGAAACAGGAAAAACAAGTATAGAGAATCAGCAGAATTTGGAGATGTTCAGAGTCCTTTTTTAGGACTTCCCACAAATTAGCTTTTGTGGGAAGAAGATGAGCTACTTATTATTCTAGCCCCTCTGATTTTAACGTTCAGGAGTTGGTATAACCAGTGCAACAGAAACAGAAAAAGCAAACAAAGCTACAAAGGTGAATGGGATTCATTAAAATAATGAAGAACACAGAATAAGTGGATTTGCTGAGTTTTCACGATATGCTGGCTAGCAAGCTAAGTATCTTATATGCAGGAATTCATTTAAATATTAATTAGGCATCATTGTTATTCATAAAAATTTAGAAAAGGAAGGCTGAATAATTTGCCCAAGGCATTATGAGGCAGAATGTAGTCCTACAGTGTGCCAAATGTGGTTTTCAGACCAATCTGAATGAGAGTCACTGGTTCAATATGCAGATTCCCAGGGCCTGCCCATAAATGCTTAGTGGTACTCCAAATTAGCTTCATTTTAAAAACCAATGGGGAGCTTTTAAAACTACCTAAACAGCAAACCACATCCAAGACCACTTAATCAGGATCTTCCCTGGTGGTCCAGTGGTTAAGAATTCATCCTGCAAGGGAGGGGATATCGATTTGATCCCTGGTCCAGGAAGATGCCATGGAGCAACTAAGCCCATGTGCCACAACTACTGGGTCTGTCTTCTAGAGCCTGAGAGCTGCTGCAACTACGAGCCCATGTGCCACAATCACTGGAGCCCCACACACCCTAGAGCCCAGCGTGATCTGCAACAGGAGAAGCCACTGCAATGAGAAGCCTGCGCACAGCAACTAGAGAGGAGCCCCCACAGCCCTGCAATTAGAAAAAGCTGATGGACAGTAATGAAGACCCAGCACAGTCAAAAATAAACAAACAAACAAAAAGACCACTTAATCAGAATTCCTGGCTAAGGGGTCAGACTACAATAAGTATTTTTAACCTCCTCACCAATGTAGTGTATCAGAATTTTTGTGGGTGGGACCTTGCAATAACTAACTTAAACAAGCATCCCATAAATAAGGAGAAAAAAAAGAATTAAGATTGACCTTAAGTTGTAAGTAAGATGCAGAAATCTTCTGACCCCAAGGCTACTGGTAAAACTGGAGGGACAATATCAACAATAATAAGAGCTAACATATATTGAGGGTTTAAATATTATTAATATATTCCAGGCATTTTGCTAAACACTTTGTATGTACTACAGGATTTTTTATAACATCTCAATATGGAAATATTGTTATCTATCTTTTGATAACTGTGGTTCAGTTAACCTATTACTTTAGAATTTTCCTGGACTTTTAGTATGCTATCTTGCATATCTCCATAATCAGTGAATCTTCTGAGTTATTGATATTGTGCAACAGTGAGACATGCTTCGGTTACGATGGCCCCAGTTGTTCTCTTGACTTTGTTGGTACTGTTTGAAGCTTGGTATAATAGTCTTTTTGTTCCAAAAAGAGGTGCTAATGAGATTCAGGAACTCTGTTGTTCTAAGTTTCAGGGCATCACTGTGCCCGAGTATGCCGACAGAGAAAGTGATCATCTGATCTACTCTTCAGATCTTTACTACCTTTTCAGGGTCACCAAAGACTTCCTTAATAGCCATCATGCTATCACAACATTTAGCTTGATAGTTGGTTTCTGTAGTACACTGGTACACTGCACAGGGTGGAGCTATTTGCATCTAGGCCACCAATGCATTCTCAGGAGAAGGGAAGCCTACTGAGAGCAGTTCACAGCTTCAGGATATGACCCAAGGTTGCATGTTGGTCCCTTCTATGGTTTAGATAGGACCATACGGTATCACTTTTAGAGCTCACAGTACTAAGTCTGCAGGACCAATAGATACCATAAATGCTATGAATCTCTTCCCAAATTTGGTACATTGTCCAGGAACTCTGGCTGAAGATCCAACAACAGCATCATAAAATACATCAAATGCTATTCTGAAAACAGAGATTTCTTCAGTTGCATTAAAGTCCAATTTTTTTCCAGTAGTGTTGATGCTGAGGCATGCATACCTTTGGTAAATAAAGTCACTTTGAAGAGCTACACCAACACTTCCAGGGCTTCATGAAGGCCATTAATAACTTAGATTAGGAAGACTAATCCTGGGTAGCGGGGTGGACTGTCTCCTTCCATGCTAAAGGCAAAATGTGCCTGGCCAAACTTCTTGACTGCACTGCTCCATCCAACATCCAGGACTCACATGGCTCCTTCTTTGCTCATGATCAGTAGCATCTCGCCAGTGACAGCACTCATGCTGTGTCTTGGGTGGTGGATTCCCCTATTATCTAATTTCACAGATAAAAAAAATAGGCTCAGATAGGTTAAGTAACTTGCCAACTTCTCACAAGTGGTAGAGCCAGATTTTGAACCAAGGTCTGTCTGACTCTAAAATCTAGGCTTTTAATGACGCTACTCTCCTTTTAGGAAGGACCACTGGAGTAAATGATGAATTTTAATAATATGTTTTTAAAAGTCAGGAGGGAAAGCTAGAAAAGTACTCAAGGAAAAAGAAAAAAAGGAAGTTAAAAAGGAGATTCATAAAAATTGGAAATACCGATAAGGGAATTACCACTTATTGGATAATATCTTCAAAATGTTAAGCTACAGAATGCAAAATATTACACATTTTAGGAAGAAAGACATATTGCTCAAAACTGTTTCCCACCTGTAAAAGGATCCGCTGCAGGAAGGGTGTTAGAAGATCCTGATGAAGAGCCTGGAACGTACCGACCGCCACCTGTGCATGTAAACAAAGGAAAATCTGAAGCACGTCAAAATTCTGACTTTCATAAATAGCACACTGCTTACATCAGAAGACTCCAAGTGTGGAGAAAAAAGAGCAAGGCAACAAAAGACAGAATAAGAGGAGTTATCTTAAGAGGGGTTATCATCAGAAGTCTTACAGTTGGTTAGTAAAAAACTAAAATTTCAGCGATTCTCTAAGTTTTGTTTTTGTTAACTTTAATACTTTTTATTATATCTTAGTTTCTGCACTTAAGTAGTAAAATGACTAGGAATTCAAATATAAAAAGATAAATTGCAGTTGGTCTCTGACCTAAATAATATACCACACAATCAGTTTCTGTTCCTATACAAATTCACTAGAATTCCTGCTGTTGTTGCTATCAAAACCACAGGCAGTAAATGTTAATCTTTTAGAGAACCTCCAGGTTCATTAGCTCATGTGTCAAATAGTACATTCAGTGTGGAGATCCAGCAGGGAACAAGATTGCTTGTATCCACTGAAGCTTACAACCTACTGGAGAAGAAAATTACAAAGGGGATGAGTGCTACAAAGGAAACAGATTTCCCATTTATTTCTTTACAAATGTGTGGTGTGTGTGAGTAGGCTTTGTTAGTATCTCTAAGGAAATAATTGGAGGCATCTACCAAAGATGTATCTGAGGATGCTGGTAAGGGTTTCGGAAGAGTAAAAAAGGGGAGACTGTTAGATTTCCAGATACAGACAGCTGCTTTAACATCTGTCCTCTATCTATCCCACAAGACAGCTTATACAATACAGTACTCTTTTGTACTGTAGGCTGATAGTCCAACCAGAAATATCCAGATATAAGCTTTGTTTTCCCTTTTTCTGTCAAGTCTATCTGCGAGGGTTCCATTATTTATAGTTCTGTAGTGATTCAGTCTGATACCTCTGTTTAAATCAACATGCAGCTGAGATTAGCTCTATGATGTGAATGAACAATAGAATTTTGAACTAGAAGGAGAGAAGATGATTTAGGAGTGTCTGTGAGGGAAGAAGGAAAAAAAAAAAAGATCTGAGACAAGAACAGAATGTGCAATGCTTGTAAAAAGGAAGAACACTAGCACATGAAAGATGGGGTCAGAAATGACAGGAACCCATTTAATAATAAAATGTCAATTTCAAAATTTTATTTAGAGCTGGCCCTGTATTTAAGAAAAGAGGGAGAACTGTATTTCCTCCCATACCATAGCCTTGGTTTCCGGGACCTAGAACTCAGGCTAACACTTCTAGAATTAAACTCCACTCAAGGACTCAAGACTAATACTACTGGGGTTATAATACTCCTGGCATGAAAACCTAATCCCATTTATAACACTTTAAACACTGTATACTATGTAATAAACAAGTGACTTAAAATGAACATGACAAATACAAATAACACATGAACTAAAATTACCCACAGTTCAGTTCTAGACTTGATGCATAACTAACCAGTTTAGCCCCATGTGAAACAGAATTTCTATTTAATAAATTTCACCAAAATAACATGAAACAGTAACATGAAGAAACTTACAAGTTTCTTTGCATTTCAAATGGCTGAATTAGTTTCTTAATTTTATTTAGTTTACAGTGTGGCTGTATTTTTGAAAGAGAACAATTTACAATTATTTCTATAAATACAAAATTACTATATAATTTGAAGCTCAAAAATATAAATCTGCTGTAGATCTTATTTTTAATTTTTTTATTTAAATAGTTAATCATAATAGGTGTTTAAATACACACACACACACACACACACAAGATAATCAACTCTGATGGGAGTATTAATATATAAGACTTAATACAAACCCTAACTTACCTGTAAAAGGATCTGAAAAACTGGTGTTTCCGAGTCCCAACATTTGACCTTTTGTGTTATCAATAATAAATTTAGCCACCTGATCCAAAAACATAGGATTCAAATCATTCTTCTGTAAGAAGTTGTATGCAGCTAACCAGGGATCATCAGTGATATTATATGGTAATTTATATGATGGTCCACCTTCATTGACATCAATTGAGAAAACATAATCAAATTCCTTAAATGGGAATATAAAAAGGAGATAAATGATTACTGTCTGTTCATATATATTAAAGGTATATATAACACAGAGTTATTTTAATAATGATAGTGTTAAACTTTCTCCAAAGCACAATGTTAAAACTTCTACTAGGCAGATAATGATTAACAGCAACCATCTGCATGTGCTGTAAGAATGGTAGTTCTCTGGGGTAGACTTAGGGGATGGATTATGACAACACATTAACTATAAAACCAAAGATTGGTTGGCAATTAGCTGATCTCAAGGCCAAAAGTATTAGCTGTTGCAAACATGTTCATAAAACACATGCCGGCATTATAAGCACAGCCTTGCAGGGTCCCTCATGGCCTGTCAAGTTAAATGCAGCTAGGCATGAAGCATGAGAGGAAGGGTAGCATAGAAGTGCCAAACCCAAAACGGTCGGGAATAGCTTATGCATCTAACTACCAAAAGGCAAATCATGGCCAGTGCATCCATCACAAGAGGAGCTCTCTCTGCATGCAAAGATACTTAAAAACAAACAAACAAAAAAAAAACTACTCAAAGACTGAGAATCTCCCCACTGAAATGTATTTTTAAATGTCAAAATACCAAAGAAAATTTTATTAGCATGGGGAAAGGGAAAAAAAACCATTAATTTGTCAAATGCTTTAAGATAATAGTAATTAGAAAGCAGAAGTTGACATACTTTCCCTTCATATAAAACTTTTCCAGACGTTTGCTGACTAGCACCAGAGGAGCCAACAACATCACCAATTTTTATCCACCTCCTTTCATTAATACTCCACTGGTAGGCTTCAACTTTCTCTCCATCTCTGATTAGACGAGTCTGTCCTTCTCTAGTACCTTAAAATAAAAATTGTGTGAGTCAGAGAAAGGCAGAGTAAAATTTACAAACATTTAGATTTAAAATTTTTTAATGTTAAAGTTTATATCTAAAATATTAAATATTTTAAAACATAATTCTACTAGAAAATGGCCAAAAAGAAAATAAGGCTTCAAAGGAAACTCTATTAAATAAAGGATGATTAAAAAGATGTGATTCTACTAAAAAAGTAGCTGGCTAATCAAAAATAAAACGAGTTTTATTAATAAATGTCTTCTGACAATACTTCATTTCAGTAAATGATTCTCCATTCTTCTAGATGATCAGGCCAAAAAGAGTAGAAGAGTGATTCCTTTATCTCAACTCTAATCCTACAGCAAATTCCATCAGCTCTATCATTAAAATATAGCTAGAACAACTAGCTCTTCTCACCATCTCCAATGCTACCTATTGGTACAAGCCACCAGTATTTCTTAGTTGGACTGATTCAATGGCCTTCTAATATAGGCCCTGGAACCCCCTAGAGTCTAAATACACTGGCTGTTTATTGTGCTTATTATATTCTCTACACAGATGTTGGCAAGATTTGCTTCCGACCCTCCTTAGGAACTTTACCTGAAAGTCACATTCTCAGAAGGCCTTCAGTGGCAGAGGCACCTCGCTGTCCTCTAGAAATTCCTGCTCCTATTACAATGGAGTCCCGAGATTACATACTGAGTAATGGTCAGTGGAATCTGGGTGGGTGTGATATCAGTTCAGTTGCTCAGTTGTGTCGGACTCTTTGCGACTCCATGGACTGCAGCAAGCCAGGCTTCCCTTTCCATCACCAACTCTTCAAGCCCACTCAACTCATGTCCATTGAGTTGGTGATGCCATCCAACCATCTCATCCTCTGTCCTCCCCTTCTCCTCCCACCTTCAATCTTTCCCAACATCAGGGTCTTTTCCAATGGGTCAGTTCTTCGTATCAGGTGGTCAAAGTATTGGAGTTTCAGCTTTAGGGTCTGATATATGCTGGTTCCAAACCTAGTCCATCATTTTCTACCCTCCCCTCTTATACTATCTAGTGATTGAATGTCTATAACCAAGGGGACCCTGCAAGCACCTGCTGAAGATGGTGATTTAAGCCTGAGCACCTGAATAACTCAGAGGAGTACATATTCCAGGACACCCTGTCATCAACTGAACTCTAAATGTACAACAAATAAACCTTCTCTTGTGTTAAGCCACTGAGATTTTAGGATTTATCTGTTATAGCAACTAGTGCTATCCTAAGTAGTAAACATTTCCTGACCACTGAATTTATAACTCCTGTTTTGATTTTTATTAAAACTCAACTCCTGCTTTACTTTTCCCATAGAATTTATCATTATCTGACATACTTGTATATCTACTTACTTTTAAATTATCTGCCTCCTCCTGTAGAGTATAAATTTGTGAGAAAAGAATCTGTATTGTGTAGAGTTTAGAACAATGCCAGGTACACAGTAAGTACCTAGTAAATATTTACTGAATGTGTATATATGTATGGACAAAAAGATCACATTTTTGCAAAGAACTATAAGAATATTAAAAACATGAAATGATATGAACGTATTCAAACTCTGGTTTCAGAAACCCAAAGAAATTTTTTTATGTGGGTTGTATCAGTTGATTTACTGAATTTGAAATTAAAAATGAGAAGAATAAAAAATATATTTACTTCATGGAAAACAGTAAGTGATCTCTTTGTTATTGTTGTTTAGTCATTAAGCCATGTCTGAGTCTTTTGCGACCTCATGGACAGTAGCCCACCAGGCTCCTCTGTCCATAGGATTTCCAAGGCAAAAGTACTGGAGTAGATTGCCATTTCCTTCTCTAGGGGATCTTCAGGACCCAGAGATTGAACCTGCATCTCCTGCACTGGCAGGCAGATTCTTTACCACTGAGCCACCAGGGAAGCCCAATAGATCCATTACATATTGAATAAGTAATAGTTTAATGAAAAATTAGTTTTAGAAATTTAGTAAGCAGACTGGCATTGGGCGTTGTTGTATGTTTTCGTAAATCTCTTTACCGTCTCTCTTAATGGAAGAGAGCTGGATTATCATACCTGACCCTGCATTTAACCTTTGTAATTTGTTGTTCGGTTGCAGTATATCAAGAAAATCCCACGTCACACGGATAATACAGTTGAAAAGAGAGGACTGGTCTAACAGCCTTTTCAGAAAAATGTGGATATTCTACATGGGCAGATCCTAAAAGGTTAAAACTTTAGAATCTAAAATCATATCAATGAACTTGTCATGCTCTATTATACTAAAATCCATTGGTCCATCAAACTCTGAACAGTTCTTTTACTCATTTATGATTGTTAGACCACAAACTGGTCATCTGGAAAACACTGATTAAATCACTGATCTATACAGATCTTCCATATGATTACACATTTTATTATTCAATATTAAAAAGTCTCATTTGTTAATATTACTACTGATGTTACAAGTCTTTCAAAATTTCAATTTTCAGTTGGAAGTTTGAATCTTATCTTTGGCAACAAATACTATCAATCGTTTTCCTTAGAGTGACATGCTCATTTCATTCATTTTCAAAAAAAGGCCTGCCAAATATCTAAGTCTGAATAACTACAGCTGTTCTTCGAAATAAAAGTGGCATTCCATGAAAAAAGGGAAAGTTCAGCCTGCAACTCCCATGACTGCAGAAGTACTTAACCCAGAGGCATGTGGCGCTCTGGTATACTGTAGGTGTTCTTTACATCTTGTCAGCCAGAACGTTAAAGACATGTACTAAAGGGCCAAAATGCAATTTTTAATGCTTTTTCAGGAACATTCTTAAGAGCAGATGCATTTTTTCTTAAAAACAATAACTGCATGCCAGTGAAGAACACCATGACCACCTGAACAGTCTGGTGCCACTGCCTTGATCTGTGTACTAAGGAGCCAGCAGTTTTACCCACCACTGCTTTTATACCATTTTGTTAACACAGTGTTAAAAGTCAACTAACATTTTTGTATTACAAAACTAGTTATGACCATATGGATATCCTGAAAGGATCTCAGAACCCCCAGGGATTCATGGATCAAGGGATCACGGATCCATCCAACATAAAGTTTCATTTGAGACAACCACTGTCCTGATTTTAAGCTCAAATGATGCCTAACTCATTAAGCAGACATTCCATTATTTAAACTCATTTTTAGTCTATACAGCCTCTCAGAGAATCAAGTCAACCAAAAGTTATTAAATGATTGACTTCTGAACACCTACCATATACATGAACTAAGTATTAAAAAAAAAAAAAGATTCCTGTTTATGGGGAACTTAGCTCAAAGTCTTTAAAATGATGAGGCAGAGGCAAAAAGAACATGGGTTTCTCATTGTGATTATGCATAATAAAAATTCTCAGAAATTGGTGCCTGGCAATGAAAATAATACTGAATGACTTAACAAAACAATCTTTTTTTCTGTCACTGATTATTCCAAAAGGCAAACATGGTAACGTTTTTTACTACTAGATACATTGAAATATTTACCAGGTTCATTCAGATGTTCCCTCCCAGGAAGTTGTTCAGCATTAATGTCCCCTAAGTCACCAGTTTTGGAATCAATGGTTGCTTGAGAGAGTTCTCTTTCAAAAGCCTTGATTTCCTCAGCACTTGCTGTCCGATCCTCTGATTCTGTAAACACTCTAATAATACCATCACTGTAATGAAACAGAAACTGATTTTAAGTCATTACCACAATGTATTAACATTATCACACTTAAAAGATCCAAAGCAAAAATAATCTGTATATGTGAATATGAAAAATGTTACTACATATTTATTGCTGAATATAGAACTATGCTGATTTCAGCACACTACTCTACACTTTCCAAAGCAACAGAAAGGATGGAAAAAGACTTTTTAAGAAAAAAGTTACTGGCAAAGAACAAAGAGATATATATTTAACACAATTTTCAATTCCAAATTAAATATTTACCATCACAAAAATCTACAGGTATAGTATACACTTTCAAAGTTAGTAGTACACACGTATTACGGTATACAAAAGAGTGGTGAACTGTTTCACTTACAAAGGGCTCAAATGCCCAACATAAGGCTTAGAAAATACTAGATGCTCGATATCCATTCATTAGAAACACATGGAGCCTGTCCCTGCTATTCCATTAATTAGCAATGTTACCCAACAAAACAAAACAAAACAAAAAAACAGCTTCACCTCTGGACTAGATGGCAGGCCCAATTTCTATTCTTGGGAAAATGACTTGGTTTCCATAATTTCTCTTTTCAAAATTTTGTGGTGAGAGAGGCAAGTTACCCACTTTCAACTGTATTAATCTCACTCAGCTCTATAGTGAACTTTCTTACTTAACCTTCTACTAACAGCAAATGTTATCACTTTATTTATTTTTCTTCAGTTTTAAATAAGTTTAGGGTGAAAATAACTAAACCGACATATCAACCCTGACCCAGCCAAGGAGTAACACACACGTGCTTTAGTAGATCCCGTTCTCTTACAGCTGTCACTCTCTTTTTCCTCTTGCCTTCAATGCCAGAGTAGCCTGTGATCCTTTCCTTCATCCATTTCTTCAAAAAAGTCTTTGTCTCCTCTTACTACCGTTTTCTATCATTTTCTATCAAAATGTGATGTCAAAAAGGTCACTACTAACATCTTTCAAAGCAAATCCAAAAGCTTTTCTAACTTTTCATTCCTTAACCCCTCATGTACTTACTGACACTGATCACAATTGGCCTCCAAAATCTCTTTTTTCCAAGTTTGAATTTCAACACCTGGATTGTTTTTTCTTTTTTCGGCTACTGGCTTTTCTTTCTCTATCCACAGTGTAGCATAAATTCAGCCTTTAGTACTGCTCCTTCCCTTCTGTTTCTTCGTTCAGATGCCCTATCCCTGGTCTCTGGAAGTCTGGTGCTAATCTTGATCTTCGGTCCCAGCTGTTACACTGGGATCCAGTCCAACTGCCTGAGTGTGACTTAACAGCACAGATCCCAGGAGGTTATCACCTTTCTCACCAGACCAGTTCTCGCACTTCTCCATTTTTATTCATGTGGACTTCTACTCATTCAAACTTTGAAACTTTATCCTTTTTTTTCATCCCCTTTCTGATCATTTTCCCTCTGCATTATCTCATTTTTTGGTCTTCTATCTATTAATACTGTGGGGGTAATAATATTTCATAACTTTACATCCCACCCCTACAGTTGCTTTTTAATTTGGTTTCCTGTCCATTGTCACCACTAGTTAAATCTAACCTACATATTTAATGATTCCTAAGTTCTGTTCACCACTTCTTACTCAAGAGCTATAACCCTTTAACCCCAAGCACTGAATCTAACAAACGCCGGGCATTCCAGGCTCTTCACGATTAAGCCCCACCCTACCAGCTTACCACTGTCACCCACTGCTCCCTAGAACTGGTCCTCCACCATCTGCCTTTGTCTCCCACACATGTCACTCCTGGTCCCATGCCACACTTTACTTGTACTTCTATTTTTGATAGAAACTTTCTTTGCTGTTTTTATTCATTATCTTTCAAAACCCAATTCAAATTTCTTCTCCAAAAGGTTTGCCCACACCAATTTGTAATTTCTCTCATTTCAAGTTTCAACTGTACAACCTGTAATACAATACTAATGCAATATATATCATGTATCACTAATGCAAAAGCTGTTATACCTACTACTGTTTTGTTTAGTGACACAAATATACCTGTGATCTCCCCAGTTCACCTGAAATTCTATGGCTTATCTCTGTGCTCCCTACCTAAGGCCTAGACACATATCATCGATTGATTGACTAGAATGTGAATACCTCGCACCAACCACAATGTCACCATTGTCCAGCACACAGCAGCACCATATAGACTGAGCTGGAAGTCGGATTGTTTGAGCACATTCCCCATGTTTCCAGATTCTCAGAGATCTGTCTTCTGCTGTTGTCACAAAATCTAAAATTAATGAATATGGGAAAAATTAGCCTGAATAAATAAAATTCAGTATTTATATATACTACCTTTCTAAATAGGCATCAGATCAGATCAGATCAGGTCACTTACTGATATTTAAACCCCAAAGTACTTATAAATTATAGTTCTAAATTTTATGTATATGTCACTTATACCATATACAACTTCAAAAAATTACATTTTTGTATGTTCACATCTTACTAAACTTTACACCAATAAATTGTATGAAATCTTTCTTCAGATGCCCAAGAACCTTTTACAACACAACCATCAAGTCTGAATGAATATAAAGATGATCATAACAGTTTTCTCCTTAGGAAAAATATATTTACAAAATAAAGTTACTAAATTATTCAAGTTACAGTTAGTAAACTGAAAACTGATTTAAACCATTAGCACTCTGCACCACCTCCCAACCTCAAGATGGGACAGAACAACACTCAACACAGAATTTTAAATATGTAGTATAAGACAATCTTACCTTTACAATTTGGAAAGACAGATATGCTATAAATATAATTTGTATGACCATAAAATACTTCAAGACACTCGCCAGTGATTTGCCACCTTCTAATACTAGCATCATTTGCACAGGAGAGAAATTCTGTTTCACTCAAAATTGCCAAGCCTCTTACACAGTCTTCATGCCCTGTATTAAAATATATATATAAATCAATAAGAATGGATCATTTGGTTGATGGCTCTATGTATTTTAACTTACTAACACTATTAAACATACCAGTGAATATTAAAAACTGATTTTCAAGTTAGAGAAATACATTTTTTTCCCCTTAGAAAAGCCTGGTAGCCAAAATTGGTAGTGTAGTTTTGGCAGTATTTTTTAATCACCAGTCTTAGGAAGTTATTTTATATTTATCATATCTTCTCTACATTATTTCTTAAAACCCTCTAGAAATGGGATTTTGATCCATACAATTTTTTTTTTAAAGGAAATCCTTTATTTATTTGTTGGCTGTGTGGCATGCGGGGCCTTAGTTCCCAACCAGGGATCAGACCTGATCACCTGTGGTAGAAGCGTGAAGTCTTAACCACTGGACTGACAGGGAAGTTCCCCCATGATTTTTACTTGAGAATTCATTTCAACTTTTTTTTTCCCAGTAACAAGAGTTATTATTCATAACATACATAATACTCAAATATAACACATGAATAACAAAGTAAATAGCTCCTCAATTTCTCACTACATAATACTAAGATTAGTATTTATAAAGCACCAAGAAAACAAAAACCAGGATTACAAAAAAGATTTCAATTATTTAAGAGTTTGAAATAAAATCTATCATAGGATAAACTTTATTCAAATGTGAAATAGGTTGAGAGAGATTAATTTATCTAAAACCACACAATTAGTGGCAGAACTAAAGCAAGAATTCAAGTTTCCTGCCTCTTATTTCCTACCTCTTTTGATTCAAATAACAACTTCTCTTACTCTTTTGATTCAACCAAAACATATAAAGCTAAACATTGTTGCTTTACCAAGGGAAATATTTCTTAATTTATATAAATGAAGGCATTAAAATGATAAAATAAAAATTAAGCACTTGATTTTTTTAAAAGGGCAAGAATTTACTGAATTAAAACTTGTTATTGTATAGCTAGATTATATATACGTGTATGTATTTATTCCTCTCAAAGGACATTAAATGTTTTTAAAAACATAATAAGATTCAATTTTTTCAATATTAATTGAGGCACTGTAGATGTCGCTACAATGTTTTTTAAAAGGACAAAACATTTTCAGAAGTTTGTAATCTAATAAAGGAGATCAGACATCTAAACCTTTCCCATGCTCAGTATTTGCTGATTTAGATTACCTATAACAGATTAATAAAACTTGACACATATAGTGTATGTATGGAAGCAGAAACAGAGGGATGTTCTGACTCATTGTCCATTTTCCACCTACAGATAGTTTTTTTATCTGCACAAGGGACTTCTTGCAGTATTATCCAAGATGTTGATCAACTTTAAGGAATAAATAGAAGCAAGGAAAAACAAACAAAAATCGCATCAAAAATTTAAGTGCCACACAAATAAATCATCAGTACTAATATTAGACAGCCAATTCCTCATTTTAGGAGTTATTTAATAGCTGAGGTTTTACAAGACTACCCACCTGAAAGTACAACATAAACAAAGCCTGAAAATTCTTATTATTAAACAATGTATTTCAATATTAATAAAAGCATGAGTGAGGTTGTCCACACATATGAAGGTAACTCAATTGACCCACACTTAGTAAGACTTATGCTTGGAAGTTTCAGGCTAAATCGTTCAAATGACAACCAAAACATAACTGAGTACCAAAAATTACATAAATAACGTACATAGAAGCACATAGCCATATTATAGCTTATGAAGTAGCTATTTATTAGCCCATATCTGGTTGTCTTATGACAGATCTCAGCACAGCTTTTAAAAAGATATGACATATTAACTGTCAGAAAATTTATACTCACCCAAATTAAATGGCTGAAATACACTGATGTTTTTCAAGTATCACTTTAAAACTTCTAAATTAAAAAAAAAAAATCACCTGTGCAAATATGAAGCAATGAGATTACAAAAGCTGTCTACTGTGATCTTACCAGAAAAAGTCCTCTCGCATCTTCCAGCTTTCCACAGTTTAATAGTCTTGTCTGCTGATCCAGTTAGCATTAAGCCCTGTTCAGGTAATATCTTTACTGCCCAAACTGCAGCTGTATGACCCTGTGAGGAAAATGGGTATTAAGTTGCCACAGAATCATCATATTTAATTATTTTATCAAATACTTGCACAGAACTACTTTACCTGTAAGGTCATCATGCATTTGTCATTCAGCCAGACTTTAGCAGTTGTGTCCCATGAGCCACTAAGTAATGTCCCAAACTTGCCAGATGAAAGACTACAAACTAAAGGAGAAAAAGGTTAATTAACATATTTGCATAGAGAAAAATGCTCAATCTTGCCAGTTACTAAAACACTACAATTTTAAGTTCACTTTATGAAGTGAGGGTATTTAGCTAATTAAGGCTTAACTCAATGGAAATACAGAAAAGTACAGATTCTAGGGCCAAGCTCCCTGGATCCAAGTCGTAACCATTCCATTTAGGAGCTATCTGACCATAGGGATATTATTTAACATCAGATTCCTCATCTGTAAAAGGAGGGAGCAGGATTAAGTGGGTTGCACAATCCCTTCCAGTTCTAAGAAACTATACAGAAAAATAATGCAAAAGATTTTGGAACACTACATAGTTATTTAGGGTCACACTAGTCAACATGACAAAAAAACTATAGAGTCAAGCTAAGTGTTCAACAGTAATGAGATGGCTAATTAAATGCTTTACCTTGATGTAAAACTGTACAAGCTAAAAATTATAAATATGAAAAATTATCTAAAAACATGGAAACAAAAAAGTCAAGAGTTCTGATTTAAAATGGCAGACTGTCCGCAGTAATGCTATAAACGGTCTTAATTTACAAGGACAAAGAAGACAAAATAATATAACTGACTTAGCAAAAAGGAAGAGGTTACACCGAAAGATATTAGAAGCAGAGTAACTGGCCCCACAAAACTATGAATACTAAATAGTATCCACTAGGTTCCAGAGGATAGGGCTAAGCAGAGAACCTAAGAAATGAGAACAGTGACTCAAAGCCTGTACACAATGCAGTGAAACACCAGAACTCTCCTCTCAGCCTACAGTGTCAGGAAAGCACATCCTCACCCACTGCAGGAAGGAGATAGGAGGTTTATCCTCTGGAGGAACTGCAGCTGAGTTTCTAGACTCAGGTCATCAGGCATAATAAATGGCTGGAATAAGGAGCCCCAAGAAACACAGAATAAGCAGAATAAGCAGAAAGTCTCCATCCTAAAATGTGGTACCTATACCTGCTCCCACAAAACCAGCAGTCAGGCATATATCGATCTCCATTCACCTAGGCAAGAGGCAGGAGCATTCTTAGAGGACTGAATAATGTTCAAGAACTCCAGATGCAGACATTTGAAAGGATTTCCATCTAAAATGTCAGGCCATCAGCTCAACCTCTAACAAAGACCACCAATCACCAAGCTCCATCCACTTGAAAAAGAAAAACCAAAACAAAGAAACAGAAAAATAAGGGGGAAAAGGGCTTGAGATATCCATAAGAAACAAATCCAATTTCAGAAATCAGAAGAAAAATCTTCAATCTGATATTATTTGCAAACAGGTATTATATAAAAAAAGAACTAATGAGAGACCAAGAAAAATAAATGCTAAAAATAGAAGAACCAAACTAAAAAACCAGGGGGAAAAAAGTCTGAGAATTGGTTGGACCCAAACGGCAAAGATATAGAAAACAGGAAAGGATAGTTAAAGTTAGAAAACAATTTTAGAATGTCAAACATCTAAGTAACAGAGATTCCATGAAGAAGTAACTGGGGAAAGAGGAGAAATTGGGGCAGGAAACAAAGAAACAGTATAAGAAAGATTCCCTCAAAGTGAAGGTCAAGATATCCAGACTGAATGAACCTACAGAAGTATCCAGTGAAAGGCACTTTAAGAAACAGAGACAGAGATGCACTGTGGTATTTCATAACATTAGAAATAGAGAAGATCCCAAAAGTTTGGGAAGGGACCAGAAGTGTCCCATAGAAAAGACAGGGGAAATGCATCAAATTTCTAAATAACACCATACACTAAAAGACAATAGAGCAATGCCTTCAAAATTCTGAAGTTAAATGGATTTAACACAGGATTCTACATCTAGCCAAATTAACAGTCAAATATAAGACTAGAATAAAGCTATTTTCCAATATGCAAATACAAAATATATTTAACCCCCATGTTACAGCTTTCTTAGGAAGCTGCAACAGCTGTATTATACTAAAGAGTAAGCTAAGAATGATGTAAACAAGGGATCTAGGAAATAGGGAAATCTGGAGATGACATTAACCCAGGGAGTATGAATGCAACAGGTGACTAAAAGGTACCAAGAGGGAGGTTTCCAGGAAGCACATGGAACATGTAAAGATTTAATGTGCATGGTAGCCATTAGTGATATTCATAAAATATTGTCTGCTCTTTACCTTCTAAGCAAATTATAAGACTGAACTTCTTCAGTTCCTTTGGCCTCAGGCATGTTACATGACTTGTTCTGGCATTGAAAAATTGAGCAGCAATCATGTTATTTCCAGGTGGAAGCTTTAAAAACACGAGCTAAATTAGGCCATGCTCCTCCCCACTGCTCCAGCATCTGTGAAAGCACATGCTGCACTGGAGCCTGTCATCTGGATACCTGCTGCACTGGAGCTATAAGAAGCAAAGCAAGCTGACTGCATTAAGCCACTGTGACCCTGGAGCTGTCTGTTACCACAGTGTCACCTAGCCTACTTCACTGAGTCAGAATTAGCAGCAAAAGTGAGGCACCACTAAAGCAAGTACCTGAAATATATGGGATTAGTTTAACAGACAGGTGATGAGGAGATTGCTAACAGAGAGGAGACCAATGATCCTTATTACATAGTAAGGAACATTTGGTAAAGCTGCCACTGGCATTAACTCAGGACATGATAAATTTGTTTTCTAAGGAAAAGAGGCTGGAAAATGGGACTCCTGCGTTAGGAGTCATTTACTATTGGATGCATCTGGCTAGGTAGTAAAAGAAAGGAATGAGATCAAGAACTGGCTGGCTCCTAAGCAGGAATGAAGAGTCCAAACCTAGGGATTTGCAGAGCTGAAAGAGCCAACTGCTTCTCAAGCCCAGATGAAAAATATAAACCCTAGAAGTCCTTTCAGCACCAAAGGACAAGTGACATCCAGCTACATAACAGGTACAACTCAGAAACACAGCCATCCGTCCTGCACAGTGCCAAACTTCCAAATGGATGTAAAGTATGTTTCAAAGCAAAGAAAATTAAGGTTGTTGCCATGAAAATAAACACTTTCAACCGGGAAAATAGCTCAGGGAAAAGAACCTAAAGGCTCAGCTTTTCCGGTTAACTCATGTCCTTGGAAGGAAAGTTATGACCAACCTAGATAGCATATTAAAAAGCAGAGATATTACTTTGCCAACAAAGGTCCGTCTAGTCAAGGCTATGGTTTTCCCTGTGGTCATGTGTGGATGTGAGAGTTGGACTGTGAAGAAAGCTGAGCGCCGAAGAACTGATGCTTTTGAACTGTGGTGTTGGAGAAGACTCTTGAGAGTCCCTTGGACTGCAAGGAGATCCAACCAGTCCATCCTAAAGGAGATCAGTCCTGGGTGTTCTTTGGAAGGACTGATGCTAAAGCTGAAACTCCAACACTTTGGCCACCTCATGCAAAGAGTTGACTCATTGGAAAAGACTGATGCTGGGAGGGATTGGGGGCAGGAGGAGAAGGGGACGACAGAGGATGACATGGCTGGATGGCATCACCGACTCAATGGACATGAGTCTGAGTGAACTCCGGGAGTTGGTGATGGACAGGGAGGCCTGGCGTGCTGCAATTCATGGGGTCGCAAAGAGTCAGATACAACTGAGTGATGAACTGAGCTGAACTGAATGTAACTGGAAAGTGTTATACATACGTTGACTAAAAAAACAGGACGACTCTACCATTTAGGACACAAAATCTGGGCTAGAAAGCTGACAAAAAAACAACATGACATAAGGATGTCAATCATTAATTTCTTCATCTTCAACTCACTGATGTGGTATTTTTCAAATTAAAAAAGTTAAAAAGAAAGAAATGACACTGGCCCCAAATCATCAAGCAACTTAACAAAATAATAAAAGATAACCTATGATAAACTAGAAATAAAGCAAGCAGAAAAAATACCCTTAAAATATGAAGCAATATTTTTACTGCACAGGTTTCTATGAGAAACACCTTTACAAAATCAAGATACATATGATTACATAAAATAAACCTTTGCATTACAAAAACAGGAAAACAAGAATATAGCTCTCAGGGGGACAAAATGCCAACGAGCCTTCCATATTTAAAAAAATGCCCCCCTCCATAATGAGAGATGCAAATTACCCCATCCTAAAACGTCATTTTGGCAACAATCTAAAAATCTGACAACATATTTGACTGGTAAGGGAAGAAGGGATTCAAAATTGCTGCTGGAAATGCAATAAAGGTTATGACACCAAATTAGGGGGTTTGGCAATAATTAATAAAATTACATATGCATTTACCCTTTGATCCAGAATTGGATATCATACCTAAATTACACTCACACACACATAAAAACCCAACCAAAAGACATTTGTACGAGCAAAAGATTGGAAACTTAGATATCCATCAATAGGAGACCAGTTGAATAAGCTAAAATAGCTTTAGTATAGCTACACAATGAAATATAATGCCACTGTAAAAATGAACGAAGATTTCTATATACAGCAATAAAGTATTCCAGGACAGTATTATCAAGTAAAAATAGCCAGGGTAGAAAACTAAATACAGTATGTTATCTTCTATCTAAGAAAGGGGTAACATAGATATGCTATTTTTTTTGTTTTTTTCCAGAAAGAACAGAGCTATTAATAAAAAACTAGTCACTTACAGGGAGGGGAGATATATATATATATATAATCATGACTGATTCAAATTGCAGAATGGCAGAAACTGACACAACACTGTAAAGCAATTTTCCTCCAATTAACAAAAATTAAAATTTCACATGAAAATAGAATAATACAAAAAATTACTTATAAGAAAAGGACGGTGTGAGAAAGCAACACAGACTTCTCTGAACTCACCGTGTTAAACAGCTTTTTCTTTGTAAACTGTATGTTTAATTACAAAACAAAATTAATTTAAAAAAAAATCCTGGACCACAACTCAAATCGAGGTTTCTAAATACTATCTCCCACTAAAAGAAAAACATAAGGTTCTTGGCAAAATTGTTGACTTCAGGTCTAGAACATTCTATAGTATCTAAAGTAAGGGCTTACCAAGAAGCCACAGGGGTGTGGAAAAAAGGGAATGTTCTTGCACTGTTGGTGGGAATAAAAATTGATACAGCCACTATGGAAGATAGTATGGAGATTCCTTAAAAAACTAGGAATAAAACGACCATATGACCCAGCAATCCCACTCCTAGGCATATACCCTGAAAAAGACACATGTATCCCATTGTTCGCTGAAGCACTATTTACAATAGCTAGAACATGGAAGGAACCTAGATGTCCATCGACAGATGAATGGATAAGGAAGTTGTACATGTACATATATATGATGGAATATTACTCAGCCATAAAAAGGAATGCATTTGAGACAGTTCTGATGCAGTAGATGAACCTAGAATCTATTATACAGAGTGAAGTGAGTCAGAGAGAGAGAGATAAATATTGTATTCTAACGCACATATAAGGAATCTAGAAAAATGGTACTGAAGGATTTATTTACAGGGCAACAATGGAGAAACAGACATAGAGAATAGACTTATCGACATGGGGAGAGGGGAGGAGAGGGTGAGACGTATGGAAAGAGTAACATGGAAACTTACACTACCATACGTAAAATAGATAGCCAATGGGAATTTGCTGTTTGACTCAGGAAACTCAAACAGGGCCTCCGTATCAACCTAGAGGGGTGGGATGGGGAGAGAGATGGGAGGGAGGTTCAAAAGTGAGGGGATATATGTATACCTATGGCTGATTCATGTTGAGGTTTGACAGAAAACAACAAATTCTTTTAAACAATTATCCTTCAATAAAAAAAAAAAAAAAAAAAAAAAAAGAAGACGCCATAGGAACCAATTGTTTAAAGCAGCTTTCAATTGGGACAGTTTGAGAATCAAAAAAGAAAACAAGATGTTAGGGAATCAACTCATTCTGAAACTATCAAAAGAGGTGGGGGAGGGCAGAAGGCAAGCATTTACCTGTCTTTTCTGGGTAAGTGTGCCACAGGGTAAACAAACAGTAGATGTGGTAGGTTCTTAACTAAACATGCTAGGTATTAAATCCAGAAATAATGGCAGAATTAGAGTAAATTTTTTTTTTGAGGGGTCAACAAGCTACGGCCTGTGGGCCACCTGTTTTTGTACGGTGCACAAACTAATAATAGTTTTTATATTTTTAAGTGGATGAGAGGAAAATAAGGCACTTCTTGACATATGAAAATTATATGACATTCATATTTCAGTGTCTATAAATAAAGGTTTACTGAAACACAGACATGTTCACTCATTTACTTACTGTCAATGGCTGCTTCTCCACGCAACAGCAGAGGTGAGCAGTTATGAAAGTGACTGCATGGCCTGCAAATCCTAAAATATTTACTATCTTGCCCTGTACAGACAAAGTTTACCAAACCCTATTATAGTGCTATACATTGAACTATTTACAAATGAAATAGTATATTGGAAATTTCCTTTAAAATAATGTTGTGGAAGGGGCAGAAGATGAAACCAAATAGGCCATATGTTGATAATCCTTAAAGCTATGCAAATACATGGGTGGAAGAGAGCATTATAGTATTTCTCTTAAAATACGTTGTCTCTACTTTTATATACATTTGAGGATGTCCTTTAAAAAAAGTTCTAAAAAAATCTGTATCACTCTGTATTGCAGATTTCCCATACCTACACACAAAGCATTTTGCAAACTCCTTAAAGGAATTCAGTTTAGAATGCTTATGGGCCATACTATTTGTTTACAGATATCCCAAACTATTCCAGACACAACAACAACAAAAAGTACACATACTGTATTGATTAACTGTATCATTTTATAACCAAGAGCTGTTAAGCAATCACAAGTCCAGGAATATAACAGAATCAGAAATATATACAAATCACAGAAAACATTATTCAAAAGTATTAAATACTCTCATATAATGATATCAGATCCCCTACATACATTCCTTCTGAGACTTAATTTGCTGCATAAATACGGAAATAACAGTCCAAAGATAAAGGAAGTGCTCTCAGTTTTCCGGAGTAAATGAATTCCTTACAAAATTTTGGTTGAAAAACCAAAATTACAAAGCTTATAAAACTATAATCTCTCCCTTTTATAACTGAAATCTTTGCTTTTTACGTATATAAGTATGTCAGCCCTTACTGATGACAGTAAGTCTATAACAGAGAATTTATAGAACAATGATGATTCAAAAGGTTTTCTGTATCAAGCCACAGTGATAGGTAATAATAATAATAAAACCAGGGAAAGCTGATGTAAGAATTTTATCTTCAAAAAGACGACACTTATTCAAACAGAAAAATGCCAAAGTGTTACACTCACCAGTGTTTTTGTGACCTTTTAGTACATAAAGTGGTGCTGGACTCTCAAGTGAAAAAACGCAAATATTGTGGTCATTTCCTCCAGTGGCGATTAGTCCATGAGGGTACACGTCACTTGAAGGTATGATGCATACACAAGAGACAAAATTGGAGTGGCCACTCATACAGTGCATTTCTGTAAAGCCCCTGTTAGGACTGGAAAGACATGACAGTTAATAAGATATACACTGGTCCCCTTATTTTATTTCTACTTATCAGCCGTTGTTACCCTAAGAAATTTCTAGTGAAGTGAAACATTCATGCAACTGGGATAATGGAATCTACTATCTATAAGCCTAAAACTACTGAGGACCTTTTTGTACTATGAAACATTAACTTAGTATTCATTAGTATAGATACTAGTACTAAGTAGCTAGACTATCAATCACACTCAATATGTGAACTAAAGGGACTAATACAGGGACATATAAATGACTGCTCTAGGGACACAGGATATTAATAACTGCCTGGGGATTAGAATAATTACCAAACTGTTATACATATCATTTACTTGGCATCACTGCCTTACATAACAAGACAAACAACAGATATATATATATATACACACACACCACGTGGAAGGCAATAAATTAGCTGCTGAGGGGAATTAAAGAATTATATTTCTGACTCAAACTAAATCAAGGAGTTTGTGGTTCAGCTAAAGGAGATAACACAAGTGTACATAAAGAGGGAAGAGTCCTAGATAAATATTGCACACACACTCATTCATTCCTTTTCCAAACACCATTATAACAATACATATTGTTTTGTATAATGCATATTCTGTTTCTATCTATGTTTATTTTAAGAAAGGTATTAAATCCCCAAGGTCAGAAAGAATAAGAAAAAAAAAAAAGGAACAATTATAACACTGAATATGGAAAACTGACAGAAATGTAGTAACAGCCTTAGGATACGTGAATAAAATGAGTTCTAAACAGGAACAGGGAAAGTAAGAGGCCCAATTTACCAATGAACCTCCAAAAGGCTCAAGAATGAGCACCATTACGTATCTCTAGGAAACGGGGACAAAAAAAAGGAGGAACTAGAATTAGGAAAGCTAGTTGAAAGTCTTCAGAGTCAGAAGTGGAATCATTTCAAAAAATCTTCAAAGGAAGGTATTTGGTAGTAGCTATTTTTTTTTTCCTCCAAATCTTTTCTTTTTTTTAAATTTTATTTTAAATTAGAGGATAATTACCTTATGATGATATTGTGATGTTTCTGCCATACATCAACATGAATTGGCCATAGGTATACACATGTAAAATTTTAACTTGTCTATTTTGGTGTGGTTTTTTAAAAATGTGGTTTCAGAACCCATTTTATCAATAAGTCCAAAGAAATGTAAAAGATAAGACATCTTAAAAAGTCTATATTATATAAAGTACTAAATCTACCTAAATGTGCCCCTTAGCACTCTCTAGTATCAATGTTTGTGTGTAGTGTTCTGTGAAGCTCTTAATGGCAGAGTCCAGACTTGGTTTTTCTTTTCATCTTCCTAAATTTGCAGCACAGTGTTTTACATGATAATCATTAAGTACTTCTTGAATCAGTGGGGGGAAAAAATGCATACAGCATCAAGAAAAAACAAACAAACAAACAAACTGCCCCTTGTACCCAGCAAAAGTCAGAAGTTTTTTCTTCAGAAAAGTCTTTGGCTGGAAGGAGAGGGCGGTAACACAGGCACAGTTGAGCCTTGGGGTATGGGTGGTGCATGGGTGAAAAATCCACCTGTGATGCAGAGGCCCTGGGTCAGGAAGATTCCCTGGGCGAGGAAATGACAACGCAGTCCAGTACTTTTCCCTGGAGAATCCCATGGACAGAAGAGCCTGAAGAACTATGATCCATAGGGTCACAGAGTCGACACAACTGAACACACACACACCCTAATACTAAGCACAGGATAAGAATTACTAGACATTTGGGCTAATATAGTGACCAAAACAAACAGGGAGGGGAAACAACCAATTTAGAGGAAACAGACCACTTAGGGAGAAAATAACTTAAAAATAAAAAATCAGCATTAGCATCCTTAGAGATATAAGATATTGCAACCATGAAACAAAAACATAATTTCACAAAAAGTCAAGGCAGTTTTTGAGAAAGTATAGTAGAGAGAGAGAAAAAAAAGAGATACACAGAGAGAAATAAAAAAGCAATTTAAAAACAAGTTCAATATATGAATAAAAAGTTCCATAAAAGAAGACAGATAAAATGGAGACAATAAAACTAAAGAATTTAAGAAAATGTTCCAGAACATATGGACATGAGTTTTCACATTCAAAGAGGCAACATTTAATGAACCTGAAAAATGAATGAATGTAGACTGCCTTCCAGAGAGAAAAAAAAATAGGTCAAGAATCACAATGACTTCAGACTTACTGTAACACAATGAATACAATGGAATAATGGCTTCAAAATTCTGAAGAAAAATTATTTGGAAATTACAATGCTACAAACTTTTAAATTATTATTCAGGTAGCTAGGCAGGCTAAAATCATTTTCCAAATGTAGGTCTTAATACACTATCACTGTGCTGTATTTCAGGAAGCTCCTGGAGGATGTATTCTAATAAGGTGTCAAGGAAGAAAACCAAGAAAGTTTAAGGATAACTGATAGAAGAAATTCAACGCAAGAGTCCAAAAATGGCGTAAGAGGACAGTGAAGGAAGATCCCAGGACTAGTTGTGCACCAGATCAAGTGAGAAAGTGAAACTGTAAAACAACCAGTGTCTAGAGGTCTTGAAAGGAGATTTAGGTGATCAGTAAACAATATAAAGTTGAATTAGTGATGCATTCATAGAAAGTTAAAAACAAAAAACAAGATAATTATTAACTACAAGGAAATCATAAAATTGTTGAGGAAAAGCTACCATAGTTTATTCCACACCTCAGGTGTAGACAGATTCTGTACAGTCACAAAACACTGATTTAGTCTAAATTAAACTATAAGGGTCGAGGCATAGAAAGGATGCCTATTTGAGGTAGATTGGCAGAAAGCAGAAAAGAGAGCTATATTTTCATATTCCCTGATAAGAACTAACAGAAAACACTAAAACAGAGAACTAAAAAAATGTTTAAAGAAATAGCAGTATAGCACTTTATATACAAATATGGAAGAAAAATTAAAAAATAAGCCATTAAAAGAGATGAAAATTTTGCCTCCAAGAAAAGGGAATAGTGGGTTGGAGGGCAGAAAGTAATGGCTCTAATTTCTAAATAAACTCCACTTGACTAAGGACCCAAGTGCTGAGTAAACATGAGGGAGAAGTTACTCCAGCCTTGGCATGGTCAGGGAATATTTAATGAATGAGGCTGAATCTGAAGTTGGAGTCTTTCAAACACGGATAGTTTTCAAAAGGCAAAGCAATCACTGGTGATAGACTTGGGAAATCCAGTTTACTGTGAGGTGGGCTTCTAGAGGCTTGGAGCCATCTGCAATAACGGCATGTTGACTGGTTCAGGTCAATGTACAACCAAAAAATAAAGTCTCCAATCTGAAGCACCTTCAGAAGGCCTGGAGGCTTTCTGGGTTTTCAGAGGGTCCTTGTGAAAGATAAGGTATCAGATTTAGTCCACACTAGAACTATTTTGGGAGAAGGCAATGGCACCCCACTCCAGTACTCTTGCCTAGAAAATCCCATGGACGGAGGAGCCTGGTAGGCTGCAGTCCATGGGGTCGCGAAGAGTCGGACACAACTGAGTGACTTCACTTTCACTTTTCACTTTCATGCATCGGAGAAGGAAATGGCAACCCGCTCCAGTGTTCTTGTCTGGAGAATCCCAGGGAGGGTGGAGCCTCATGGGCTGCTGTCTATGGGGTCGCACAGAGTCGGACACAATTGAAGAGACTTAGCAGCAGAACTATTTTGCCTCCTTGAAACTTAATTTCCCCTTCATTACCAATCCATCCCTACATTACCCTAATCCAGAACCCTATCAACAATGGACATGAGAAAACGAAAATGTGTACTCTTTGGCTCCGAACATTTTACTGCACTTTACTAATTTCATTAATATACCATGAAATAAATAGAAACTGTCAGGATGTCAGCCTTGAGGAGACTTTTCATGACACTAAAGGTATGGCTGAGACACTAGTTCGGCTGCCTGAAGAGTGACTATGAGATGCTCTACTATAGTTCTACAGTTCTCTTGGAACTGAGAGGAAAACCACCTTATCACACCAATCCCACTATTGAGCCCCATGCCTGGAAATAATCAGTGTTAGTCGAAAACCACATGTCTAAAAACAAAAACAAAAGTCTAAAAAACAAAACCAAAAGACAACATGAATTGAGTGAGAAAAACTAGTTATTAAAGAGAAGATCATTTCAGCTCAAAGTTCCTCATGTTTTTGTGATCCAGTGATTTAAGCTCTTGGCAATCTAGCACAGTCCTATAAAACATGTGAAAGTTTAAGGATTCAGCTATCCAACAGATTTCAACGATTACAACAAGCATTCTTCAACGACTCCTTACTGTGGCATTCATAACCTACTGGGCATGTGCTTCTACTGAATTCAACGTTAAATGCAGTTTAGTCAGTAATTGGTACTCAAATACACAAGAAGTTACATATCAGTGTTACCAAGTGGTTTGGCATATCATAAATCTCGAAGTTAGAGAAGACCTGATCCAGTTCAATATAGGAGTTTGCTCTATAAATCCCTAATTTTTCTTGGCTGCATGACTGCAAAAGCCTATAAACAGATCTCTTTCCACATTTATCCCTTTGCAATTCATTCTCCACATGAAGCTAGCAGAAACTTCTCCACAGGTAAATCAAATCATGCTGCTCCCTGCTGAAACTCTTTGGGGGCTTCTACCTACTAGCTCCTTTCCTTAGCCCTCTTCTGGGCACGTCCTGGCTTCTGCCTAAGACCTACCTGCACTTCACAGCTCATTCCCTCCTGCACACAGGGACTTTTCTTCTATTTGGTCCAGAGCTGTGTCTGCTTTTCCTACTGCCTACAATACTCTTCCAATTGACTCACTTCCGTTCCTCATTCCCTTGACTACCTCCAGCTCAGTGCCTTTTAAGAAGAAATAAAAACCCAATACACCTTTCTCAGAGAAGCCTCCTTCTTTAACATCTCTCTCCACTCAACTCTCTATTTGTTTTCTTCACAGTACACATGCCAAAGTGTATTTATTTGGTTGTTTTCTTCATCCATCTTCCCTCCTAGACTGTAGCTAAGATCCATAAACACAGGAAACTAGTCTTATTCTTCTTCTTCAGGATCACAAACAAAAAGGAGGCTCTCAATAAATAGTGATCATCTGAATTTATGGATGAAAATGTATGGTTTCATTGAGTGAAATCTCTGATGTGAGAATTACTACATAAACTCACTCACCTCAATTTTTCCCTTTCTAAAAAGAAATCTGCCTTCTAGGTCTTAAATTTCCTGTTTTGTTCAGTTCACTCAGTCGTGTCCAACTCTTTGCGACCCCATGGACCACAGCACGCCAGGCTTCCCTGTCCATCACCAACTCTTGAAGCCTACTCAAACTCATGTCCATTGAGTCAGCGATGCCATCCAACCATCTGATTCTCTGTCGTCCACTTCTCCTCCCATCTTCAATTTTTCCCAGCATCAGGGTCTTTTCAAATGAGTCAGTTCTTTGCATAAGGTGGCCAAAGTATTGGAGTTTTAGTTTCAACATCCGTCCTTCCAATGAATATTCAGGGCTGATTTCTTTTAGGATGGACTGGTTGGATCTCCTTGTAGCCCCAGGGACTCTCAAGAGTCTTCTCCAACACCACAGCTCAAAAGCATCAATTCTTCGGCACTCAGCTTTCTTTATAGTCCAATACTCTCACGTGAAAACCCACAGCTTTGACTAGACGAACCTTTGTTGGCAAAGTAATGTCTCTGTTTTTTAATATGCTGTCTAGGTTGGTCATAACTTTTCTCCCAAGGAGTAAGCATCTTTTAATTTCATGGCTGCAGTCACCATTTGCAGTGGTCTTGGAGCCCCCCAAAATAAAATCTCTCGCTGTTTCCGTTGTTTCCCCATCTATTTGCCATGAAGTGATGGGATCAGATGCCATGATCTTAGTTTTCTGAATGCTGAGCTTTAAGCCAACTTTTTCACTCTCCTCTTTCACATTCATCAAGAGGCTCGTCAGTTCTTCTTTGCTTTCTGCCATAAGTGTGTCATCTGAATAATGGAGGTTATTGATACTTCTGGCAATCTTGATTTCAGCTTGTGCTTCATCCAGCCTGGAGTTTCGCACGATGTACTACACGGAATATAAGTTAAATAAGCAGGGTGACAAAATACAGCCTTGCGGTACTCTTTTCCCAATTTGGAACCAGCCTGTTGTTCCATGTCCAGTTCTAACTGTTGCTTCCTGACCTGCATACAGATTTCTCAGGAGGCAGGTCAGGTGGGCTGGTATTACCATCTCTTTCAGAATTTTCCAGTTTGTTGTGATCCACACAGCCAAAGGCTTTGGCATAGTCAATAAAGCAGAAGTAGATGTTTTTCTGGAACTCTCTTGCTTTTTCTGCGATCCAACAAATGTTGGCCATTTCAAAATCCAGCTTGAACATCTGGAAGTTCACTATCCACGTACTGTTGAAGCATTTCCTGTTACAACCAGCTAAATCAGGGCTAAACCCTTGAACCTGATTAATCTCTTGAAAATCTTTTGAAGGCAATGGGTTTTCTCTCAAGAAAACACCCTCTCCCCACATCCATAAAACAGTTGAGGAGTTTCCTCCCCTCCACTCAAGTCCATCACCTAACTCGGACTAAGAAACTCTGCGTTGGATAATGTGGAGAGGAGCCAAGGCAACTTCCTGCAATGCAATTTTTGAGAACCTTAGTTCTCAAATTTGAGGGAAGACTACAGAGCAAATTCTTAGTAAAGAAGAGGATTTACTTCAATCACATGCCAGATGCCTTCACACTACCTCATTAATGAGGGTTCACCTGGCATCAAAAAATTTTCAAATCGAACACACGGCAAAATCATCGTTCACAAACTGAAGCCACAAAAAATAAAAGGATCGTCCAAGGTCACTCACTTTTTCAGTGGTCAAGTTAGGACAAGAAAGTAGGTCTCTATTTCCCTAACCTAGCACTCTTTCCACATAAATCTCACAGGTTTCTTACACGGCGTACCCAGAGAGCCAGTTATCTCAGAACTGGGAGGGAGCGCGGATCGCAGGGAAGGCCAGGAAAAGAGAGGGAAGGGGCACTCTCTTCCTGGACTCCGCAGGAAGCCTGCAGCACAACTGGGGGCTAACGGGACTCGGGGCGCTCACCTGTTTGGGACCCAGAGGCGGGTGGTGCGATCTCGGGACACGGACACAAAAGCCCCCGGTGGATAGAGGCAGCATACCAGGCCCCTCACGTCCAGCTCGTGGCCCGAGAGCGAGCAGCTCAGCCGGTATCTGCAGGAGCCGCTCGCCATGGCCCTGGTGGGTCCGGCGCCCGGGGCCGGGGCACCGCGCGAGCTCGGTCAGTCGGCGAGGCCCGGCGGGCGGCTGGAGAGCGCCTGCAAGTGAGGGACGCCGGGCCCGGAAGAACCCAAGGGCCGGTGCGGAAGGGCGGCAGGGAAGGGGCGCGCCGAGCGGGCCGAGTGACACAGCAACCCTGACATGCACACCGGAATTCATCATCGGCCTCAGCCCGCCATGACGCAGAGTGTGTGCGTCCTGACTGCTGAGGCCGAGACGGAGACGACTGTCGCTTGGACCGCCAGCTGAGGAACAGATACCACCGCTGGCCTCTTCGTCTGGCCGCCCGAATCTGGTTCCTTTCCGAGCCCGAGTCCTCTCCGAGCCCTAGCTGAGCTTTCTATTTTGATACCGGATGTGGTCCGAACTACAAATCCCAGAATGCCATGCGTCAGCGGGGCGTGAGTCACAGGAGCGCCAAATCCGGGTGTTTTAAATCTTGGTCCGCCCGGCTGATTTGAGTTTTAAATGTTGGTCCGCCTGGCTAATTGAGTTCGCTTCGCGTGTTGTCTTGGGAGCAATCTTACTCCGATTTCCCCAACACTGCGTTGTCTCATGAAGTGTTGTTGTTTTTTTTTGTTGGTTTGTTTTTTAATGTAAGACGAGAGAGCTTGGGACTAAACTGGAAACAATCACTTGCCTTAAATTCTGTGAATACTAAACCGGGTTCTTAGTATTTTAGAGAATGTTTTGTTTTTTTAAGATTTTCTCTCAAACTGTCACAGCTCTATACAAATGGCAAATGTTGGGTCTCCCTTATGTCTGAAAACACCGACGGAAAAGGCATGTCAGTAGATTCTCTATGAGACCATATGAAATAGTTGGACATTAGAAGTTGAAGGTTTTTCTTTCTAGCGTTTCTGCTGGGGCTCTGTAGTAAAAAAGATTAAGAACGGAAAAACGTTTTTGTTGTTACGTGTATTATATATAATCAAAGAGAAATTCAGAAACGAATAGTTCGGTGACTAGATTTTGGGCTTATACAGCATCTTAACAAAGGAACAATAAGTTTCTACACAAGTGATAAAAGTCAAGGCAATTAGATGGGAAACTAACAGTAAAGCCTAATCAGTTAATTTTTTTTTTTTTATTAGATTCCTCTGGTGCAGTCTCCAGGCTGATAAAGGTCTCCAATGATTAACTTTTGCCCTTCTGTTTAAGAGGCAAGGAAGGGCGACTTTGAAATTTTATGTTCTCCTTGGACTTCCTGGTGGCTCAGAGGGTAAAGCATCTGTCTACAATGCAAGGAGACCCAGGTTCGAGCCCTGGGTTGGGAAGATCCCCTGGAGAAGGAAAAGGCGATATTTACTCTAGAACTATTGCCTGGAAAATCCCATGGACAGAGGAGCCTTGTAGGCTACAGCCTATAGGGTCGCAAAGAGTCGGACACGACTGAGCGACTTCACTTTCACTTTACGCAAATAGCGGAATGGAGAGCTTTTCTTGTATCTTACATCTTTTCAATTGCCTTCCACTCAAAATAAGCCTTTTACCAATGTGGCATACTTTGGGATGGCAAATTCTACTTCCCTTTACTGCTGCTAAGTCGCTTCAGTCGTGTCCGACTCTGTGTCCCAGGCTCCCCCGTCCCTGGGATTCTCCAGGCAAGAACACTGGAGTGGGTTGCCATTTCCTTCTCCAATGCGTGAAAGTGAAAAGTGAAGGTGAAGTCGCTCAGTCGTGTCCGACTCTTCGCGACCCCATGCACTGCAGCCCACCAGGCTCCTCTGTCCATGGGATTTTCCAGGCAAGAGTACTGGAGTGGGGTGCCATTGCCTTCTCCGACTTCCCTTTTCTGCAGTGACCCTAAAGACAACAAATGACTACTACAAATATGTTGATCTCAAGTGGAGTAATTACACGAAAATGTTTTACAAACTTCGAGAACTCAGTCACAGAACAGTATTTCATTTTGTATTGCACTGATTTAACCTACTTGAAAGCAGGCTGCTGCTGCTGCTGCTAAGTCGCTTTAGTCGTGTCCGACTCTGTGCGACCCCATAGACGGCAGCCCACCAGGCTCCCCCGTCCCTGGGATTCTCCAGGCAAGAACACTGGAGTGGGTTGCCATTTCCTTCTCCTTGAAAGCAGGCATACAACAGTAAACTGGACATAAAGAATATATGCAAGATGGAAACAATGTGAAAATGTTAAAAGTTATATATATATATATATTTATGCACACACACACACATATATATATAATTAGAGCTCCCATCACATTTAAGCTGACTATAGGAAAACTGGAAAAAAAAACTTAAAAGTTCCCTTTATTAGAGAAGTAGGATTTGAGATGACGTAGTCTCATTTTTAATTAAAAACATTGATATTAAAATAATTCTTTTAAGCCAATTCGCTGTAAATTCAGTCCTCACAGAATCACTCTGAAAGGAAGCCTAAAGGTATAAAGCCTTCAATGAAGTGAGAACATATGCTTCCAGAATCGCATCGGGACTTAATGCTGTATTTAATGTGTTGTGTTCCTTCCTTCTAATGAAAAGAAAACTACCGCTAATTAGAAGTAAAAAGACTACCACGAATGCTGCCTACCACGGAACAACTTGAAATAATTCTCATTAAAAAGTTTGACGTACTACAAGTGACGTTACACAGCGATATAATAAAACTCGCCGGAGTGAGTTCACCTCATGTACACAGAGAGATTATTCTGATTATAAAGAAAACGAGTTTCCAAATAAAATATTCATTCCTAGCCAAAATGCCGTTTCCTGTCTCTTCCAGAAAAGCTCTGAGGTATCGAGGGTACGAGTAGTCCAGTCGTCAAATATCGCGAGAACATTTCACTCTCGCTTCTCTCAGCTGAGGCCGAGGATTGGCCAATCAGATGGAGGTACCCCGCCCCCTGTTGCCGGGCGACGGAAAGGCTCGCGGCTACCAGTGATTAGGCTTTGAGGGCCTAGGAAAGGTGCACGTAGGTGAACCTGGCTTTTCCTGTTAGGGAGCGGGTTCGCGGGGCGACCGGTGGGCTACGCGGTGGTGGAGGGCTCGCAAGAAGTTCGAGTGCCCCTGGGTGGTGCGACCGCGCTCCTTTCGCACCCCTCAGCGCCGGCTGAGGTGAGAAATCCCCGGTCCCAACTTTCTCCTTGCCTCCCTTACTGGTTATCTTAGCTTGGGCGATGCTGATGCACTTCAAACAAAATAAACCCGGCTCTTAGGAGTTCTCCAGCCCGACGCCGAGCTAAGGAAGGCCCATTTTTAGTCCTGCAGAACATGAGAAGAGATTTTCTCACACAGTCCCCTAAGCAGACCTGCCAGGGGACCAGAGGGAACGACCCGAGCGCCTCAGAAAATTAACTGTGGGCTGAATTTTGCTCGAAGTAATAATAGCTGTCTGTCTGTTGGTCATAGCACAAGGGACTTAGCAACTTTCCGCTTCTTCACATATATTAAAACGGTTGGTTTGGGGAGGATAATGATTGTGATAATAATTAGGAGCCAGGTATTTCAGTATCTGAAATCGTCACAAAGACAGCAAGCTGGAGCTCTCGCCATGCTATAGTAAGAAAACACGCCCTGAGGGTGTACGGCTGGTAACTGTCGGAGCTCCGTTAGTTTCCCTAATCTTTCTGGAACCTCTCTAGTTGTGTGAATAACCCCTTAGATTATGCGAATATTTGAAAGACTAACCCCGAAATTAGTGGCATGTTTGTTACTAGTGCTTCTCCCTTGTATTTTACCCCATGGAACTGATCAAATGTTAACTAAAATTTTTCCCCCGCTGTAATAAAACAGTGGCAAAGAAAATCAGGTGGAATTCTATGTATTGTCCATTTTCTTAAAGTTTTCAGGAAAGCTAGAGTAACCCCAACTATTTTTCCTGAATAAAGGAAGGTTTATTGTCTTAACTTTCTCTGAGAGGAAACCGTTTTTTTCCCCCTTGCCACTGCCTTAGTTCCAACACCAGGGATGGAACTGGCGGCCCCTGTAGTGGAAACACAGAGAGTTAACCACTGGACTGCCCGGGAAGTCCCTGGGAGAAACTGTCTGGACTATAGACCTTGTCTGCCTTTGAAAAAGTCATTTTATAAAACTTACTTTTCCATTTGAAATAATAGTAATAATTCTGTTACTTTGTCCGAAGAGTTCAAAATGGCCAGAAAATAGAACCACGGAGCTAGTTGGAATGGGAAGATTCTAAGTCTGCTGTGAACATATTAAATGTAAAGTAATAATGGGATATCTGAATAGAAATCCACCTTCCCCCCCAATAGTTGAAAACTCAGAATTGATGTCCAGTTTTAAGGACAGAACTGGAGATACTGATTTATCAGTCATCAGCCTAGTTAGAGTTATATGAAAACAAAATATTACGGAGAGGAGAGAAACAATTCCAGGATTGATCATGAATAATGCCAAGGAAACCCAGACAAGAAGTACTGGGCAGGGGCTATAGAAATTGAGAAGCCGTTTTGGTTCAAGAAGTGATTTATTTTCTTTTTGATAATTTAGTAAATGTTTGTAGCTGGTTTTTTTAGCTGGCAATGCCTTCATGTGGGAGGAAATTCAGAAGGTACAAAATAAAACAAAGGTTTTGCCTGGCACTGAGATTAATGCTGGGGATATAAAGATGAATAAGATCCAGCTCTTGCCTTCAAGGTGGAAAAGTATTTAAGCAGATTGGTGTGATAGGTCCTGGGATAGATATGTATACAGATGCGTAGTAGCAGTTCAGACAGACCTGTAAATTCAAATAGAAGAAGGTAGGGTGGTTATGAACTGGTGGTTGATGGATTCCTAGGGAGAATAACAGGCAAGATGTGTGTTATGCAAGGGACTAGTCAGGAGGCCAATATAATAATCGACTTGAGTCCATGAGGCTCTAAACAGTATAATAGCAATGGAGAGGAAGTTATATTTTAAACATTTAGAAATAAAAGTAGGATTATGTGATTAACCATGGGAAATGAGGGAGAGGGGGAAATCAAGGACTAAATTTCTGGCTTGTGTGATTAGGAGGTACACCAGGAGGAAGAGTAAATTCAGGAGAGATGACAGTGAGTTTACATTTTCATTTATTTTGAAATGTTGACACTATATTGAAGTGAAAATGGCAAGTAATTATTTGGATATAAACACCTCAGAGGGAGTGTGAGGAGTCAGGACTGGAGATTCAGTATTGTGAGTCATCAGCTTATTAATTGCTCAAACCCTGAGTATAGATGAGGTGGATCAATGAGAGGGTAGAGAGGAAAAAGAAAAATAGACTGGTTCATATCTTGAGAAATACTACAATAGAGGCAGGTAGAATAAAATGAAGGAGACTGAAAGAGGAGAAACAGAAGAGGGGAGTATCACAGAGATGGTTGCAATATTTTAGAATTTGCCTGTGTAGAAAAAGAATATATAGGACAGAATTAAAGGTGGTTTAAGAATCAAGAAATTAGTTTTTAGGGTTAGGAAAGAATGGAACATGACACCAGACTCAAAGAAAGGAGAAAGTTTAAAGACATAGTCAATCAGTTCAGTTGCTCAAAGAGCCCGACTCTTTGTGATCCCATGGACTGCAGCACGCCAGTTTCCCCTGTCCATCACCAACTCTTGGAGCTTGCTCAAACTCAAGTCCATTGAGTCGGTGATGCCATCCAACCATCTCTTCCTCTGCTGTCCCCTTCTCAGGAGCTGGATAATGCTCCGAAGGAGCTTGGGGCAGGGGTTAGGGAGAAGGAGTTTGGCAAGGAGAGGGAAGCTAATGTCCCAGAGGTGTGGGATTAAGAGGATAAATCAGAATAGAGAATGATCTTGAATGAGAGAAGTCATGGCTATTGAGATTGGAAGGCAGCATTGATATAGGTAAGTTGATTTGCTCCAAATATGATGGATTTCACATCTTAATTTTCTTAATTACAAAATTGAGTTATCTGCTGAAAGAGGCAGGAGTAGAAAAGTTGTTAAGAATTGGAATCATCAAGGACAGTAGCTTATCAAGGATAAATAAAATAATTTCAGAGATATGAAGATCCATCTAAACTTGGTGACTATGACTTTGCAGTTCTCCATTATATACAGCTGTGAGATTTCCATCAGCGGTGTTCAGCAGTCCAGGTTGAATGTAGAGAATAGTTTCTGATTTGTGAAATGGGTTGAAGAAGTGTTCAAGGATGCAAATTAGTTGATGGTGCTCATGAAACAGTAATTTAATGTTGAGAAGGAAAGGAATTCTTGAAAATGACCATCATGGTCACTAATGTCTTCTTCAATAGGGATTTCTATGGACATTTCAGTGTTCATCTTACTTGAATTCCCAGAAGAAAGTGTCATGGCTGACCATTCTTGCCTTCTCTTGGCATCTCTGACACACTCCTGGCTTTTCTGTTAGCTTTCTGAGTCTTTGTTTTCCGTCTCTTATACAAGCTTTCCCTCTTCTGTGCAACCTGTATATATTTACATTCCTCAGGCCAGAGTCTTGGGTACTCTTTTTCTCCATATTCTTTCTCTAGTTCAGAATCTTTAAAACTTTTGAACATTACCCATAATAGGACATATATCTTACGTTATAGACCCGTGTACACATTTGTGTAAATTTACACAAATATAACAGAAACAAATATTTAATGAAACAGTACCCTTTCTATGTGCAGTGAAACCTCTTATATCTTCTGTTCTATTTCATATTTAACCCATATTGGTCATAACCCTCTAAATTGTTTTTATAAGATACTAATAGATTATGACCATAATTTTAAAATGCTATTTTAAATAGTCAAAATTTTAAATGATATTTTATTCTGCTGAGTACAAGAGAGGGCTGATAAACTAGGAGAGAATGAATGAAGGCAATAGTTTAAGGGGAGGTGTTCAGTTCAGTCGCTCAGTCGTGTCTGACTCTTTGCGACCCCATGAACTGCAGCACGCCAGGCCTCCCTGTCCATTACCAACTGCTGGAGTCTAACCAAACCCATGTCCATTGAGTCGGTGATGCCACCCAACCATCTCATCCTCTGTCGTCCCCTTCTCTTCCTGCCCTCATCTTTCCCAGCATCAGGGTCTTTTGTGAGAATAAAGGTGAGAAAAAGGTAGAAGGAGAGGAAATTAAGGCCAGAGAATAAAGTATTTCATTAAGGTATTTGAGATGAAGCAATTCCAGATGATGATAAGCTCCAGCTCTGGCCATGGCCAGGAATTAGAATTGAAATGGTTGCTGAAATTTGGGTCATGGAACTGTGAAGCAAGAATGTTACATATTGAATCCAATATCCATATGGAAATCATCCAGGTTGTTGGTGGTACTTGAATGGAGAAACTGAATAAGATATACAAGACTTTAGTAAATATGGGGGAGAGATTAGGTGGCTCGTATATAAAAGCAACCAGGAAAGATCCAAGGCAATGTAGTTGCATTACTTGGTCCTCAACGGAAGAGAATCCTGTTGTTTATTACTTTTTTTAAACTTTGAAGGATGATGTTTGCCAGTTACACTGTGGAGCAAGGAGAGTGCCATGTATTCATTCTTTGCCTTGGACAAGAAACTAAGATAGCCTTCACTACCAAAAGTTTTTTCAGAAGACAGGATCCTGTTAAGTTGACGAGTACAAGGAAGTATTTATAACAGGGTTGAGAATATAAGGGAATTTACTATAGACTAGAAAGCACAGATAAAAATAGTCAGAGAAGAAAGATACTGGTTTTGCAAGGAGAGAGAAAACTTAACTAGAGTATGAGTGAGAGCCCAGGAGAGAAAGGTAAGTAGAGGGACTTGCATTTTGATAAGATAATAGGGAAATGAGGAGGGCATGTTATAATAAATGATTCCATGGTTCTGAATGGAACAGTTCTGTCAAAACTGAACAAAATTAAAGCAGGCTTAACCTTGTACATAGTGGTACCTACAATAGCAATTTGCAAGAAAAGTCACAGTGGATTAAATGTTTGAAAGGATATGTGGTTCACTCCTGTCTTGCTATAGGAGGTATCAAAGGAGAATTAAATTATTCTTGTTTCCAAGCAGTGGTTAAACTGAGCAAATAATGGCCAGTAATCACAAACCTTCAGCAGTTCGCCCTGTTTCTCGAGGTGGGATTGGATTGACAGGAAGGCCTCCTTCTGGAATACGACCCCCATCAGGAAATATTCGAGTGGCAACTGGTGTAAGTTTAAAACAAATTGTTGAACTATTATTTGTATATCCTGGTAGAATTTGAAAAGCCTGTCTATAATAAATAGAGATTCTTTGTTTTTCTTTATGCTATAAGCATACTATTATATGTCTGGTGTTTTTTTTTTTAAACATCTAGAAGTATAAAGAGCTTCCCTGGTAGCTCAGTTGGTAAAGAATCTGCCTGCAATGCAGAAGACCCTGGTTCGATTCCTGGGTTGGGAAGATCCACTGGAGAAGGGATAGGCTATCCCCTCCAGTATTCTTGGGATTCCCTGGTAGATCAGCTGGTAAAGAACCCACCTGCAATATGGGAGACCTGGGTTCAACCCCTGGGTTGGGAAGATCCCCTGGAGAAGGGAAAGACTACCCACTCCAGTATTCTGGCCTGGAGAATACCATAGACTGTATAGTCCATGGTGTTGTAAAGAGTTAGACACGATTGTATCAATGTTAAGAGACGATGCGTACTCATACTCATACTCATACTGAAATTTATTTTAAAGCTACACCAATTTAGGGGCATACCGTATTGGTGCCAAAACCAAGTGAAATGGAATAGACCAGAAATGGAATTAGGCAAGTAAGAATTTAATTAGTGATGAAGGTTGCATTTCAAATTAGTAGGAAAGCATGGAATATTCGGTACTGCTGAATAATTGGTAAACCATTTGTTTTAATAAACCAGTTTCCTCCCTCACACAGAATCCTAGATATTTTCAAAATTTTATACTAAAAAATGAAATTTAAATGTATTAGCAGAAAATGTAGACAAGTATATTGTATAAACTCACGATCTCCCAAAGTTTGCTCAAGTTCATGTCCATTGACTGGTGATACCATCCAGCTACCTCCTCTTCTCCCTCTGCCCTCACTCTTACTCAGCATCAGACATTTTTCAATTAGTTGGTCTTTCACATCAGATGACCAAAATATTGGAGCTTCAGCTTCACCATTAGTCCTGTTGTTAAATAAGGACAAATATATGGACATTTTGTTCCTTTACAGATTGGAAGTGGTATAAATATGTCTAACACATACGATACATTTTAAAGAAAAATATTACTTATCATTAATTTTAGATATTTTATTTACTATTTTAAACATTTTAAAATGTAAGGAAAGTTTTACATATTATATAGAATATTAGTTTTATTTTTGATATTCTTTTTATAGTGTTAATATTAAAGGCTCAGTATTTCTCTATTTTATTGAAACTGAATCTTGTCATTTAGATGCCACCTGGAACAGCAAGACCAGGCTCTCGTGGTGGTCCCATAGGGACAGGAGGAGTTCTGTCTTCTCAAATCAAAGTTGCTGATCGTCCTGTAACACAGCAAGGTTTGAGTGGGATGAAAACTGGTATGAAAGGTAACTATTTTAAGAAGATGAACATATTTTGTATAAGAAGTATTATAGTATATCAGTGCTACGTCACTTCAGTCATGTCTGACTCTGCAACCACATGGACTGTAGCCCGCCAGGTTCTTCTGTCCATGGGATTTTCCAGGCAAGAGTACTGGAGTGGCTTGCCCTTCCCTTCTCCAGGGAATCTTCCTGACCCTAGATGTTAGAGATGGAACCCTCATTTCTTAACATCCTGTGTTGGCAGACAGGTTCTTTACCACTAGCGCCACCTGGGAGCTATTACAGTGTATTGCTAAATCAGAATTACGCAGTGAAAGAGGCTGTTTTACTCAAGATTCTTACTCCTTGATTCAACAATTTTGAGGGTTAAGTAAGAGAATGACTGTGAGAATTCATTGTGAACTAGGGAGTTATATACATGTATTAGCTATTTTAGTCATTTTTCTGGTGAACTTTCCTATAACTTAAAAATGGAAGTATAGTTGATTTACAGTATTATGTTAGTTTCAGGTGTACAGAACAGTGATTCAGTTATATATACATATACATGTATATATTTCTTTTCAAATTATTTTCCCTTTTGGTTATTATAAAATATTGAGTATAGTTTTCTATGCTATAGAGTAAGTAGGTCCTTATTGGTACTATAATTTCTTTGAAGAAATTTGAAATAATTTGAAGGAAAACTCAAATGAAAATTAGATTTCTAGTACTATATAGAAATATTCTGAAATAGTTTTTCTTGGTTTCCATATCAAATGACTATGGTAGGTATTTGTATATTTATGAGAAGTGAGACCAGAAGTGTTACTTTTGGTAATAATTTTTATTCCATTATGATGCTTAAGTAAGGAAGTGGGGCTAACATATAGATTTTATACTACATCTCTCCTTATGTCTCTATGTGTTTAGAAATGCATAATAACACTATATGTTTTGATTCAAAAAGTTGGTCTATTATATATATATATAAATCAAAACATAGGGAACTGTTTCATATTGAGTTTTTAAATTTTCTGTATATGTTCAAATTACTTATCAGGGATGAACATACTAGTACAAAATTAATTATAAGATGATATACCGACTTCTATAATATAATATATCCTACCTTTCAGCAAATTTAATTTTCTTACTTATGATACAACTTATTTCACTAAATATTGAAAACCAGTTGGTTATTGGACTTCCCTAGTGGTTCAGTAGTTAAGACTCTGCACTTCTGATGCAGGGGCCACAGTATTTGATCCCTGGTTGAATAGGACCCATGTGCCATGCAGGGTGGCCAAAGGATGAAAAAAAATCAGTTGTTTAGAAATGCTTGCTTAATAATTATCAATGCTGTGGAGGAAAATGACTCAAAATTTTGTAGTTATTTAGTCTTTAAAACTGTATTCACAGAATCGTTTATGTGTTTACTATTTCTTATTTAAAGACCTTAAGGGCAGAAACCTTAAGGGTGCAATTCTAAGAGAACTCATCAAATTTTATTACTGTATTAATTTCTCCTTTAAAACAGAACCAGTATTATTAATTATTTAATAATTAAATATTATTTAATTATTTAAGATTAAATAAGATTCTTATTTAAAAAGAACCAGTATTGTTTAAATAATAACCGGTATTATTCAATATTTAATACTTAAATATTAAGTATTAAGTATTATTTTGGAGAAGGCAATGGCACCCCACTCCAGTACTCTTGCCTGGAAAATCCCATGGACGGAGGAGCCTGGTAGGCTGCGGTCCATGGGGTCACGAAGAGTCAGACACTTACTGAGCAACTTCACTTTCACTTTTCACTTTCCTGCATTGAGAAGGAAATGGCAACCCACTCCAGTGTTCTTGCCTGGAGAATCCCAGGGATGGCAGAGCCTGGTGGGCTGCCATCTACGGGGTCGCACAGAGTTGGACATGACTGAAGCGACTTAGCAGCAGCAGCAACAAATATTATTTAATAATTTAAGTATTATTTAAGAAAAGAGTCATTTTCTACAAATATAGTTCAAAACCTTATATGAAAAGTTCTGTTACCAGCATGTACCACTATCTGCTGTGACTTTTGCTGTTACCTGTTCCAGTGCCTCATTTCCCATTCTAGTGAGACATTCTCTCCCTCTTTTCAGCATGGATTTCAGTCAATATTTCCTAGGCTTTTCTCTTATGCCATGCAGGGCACTTCACCTCTCTCAAGGTTTGGGACATTTAACCTATGGATGCTTTTTTAGTCCTACTGAAATGAAATGTAAGATTGTGTTCCTAAAAAGTCTCTGACAAATTATATAAAATCATAATCTCTTGCCTACATTGAGAAATTTATAGTCTAAACCTATGCTGTCCATTGTGATAGCCAATAGCTATTTGTATTTTAATATAAATTATTTGTATTTTTACAAATACAAATATTTGTGATTATTTAAATTAATTAAAATTAGTTAAAATAAAAGTATTTTACCAGTTCAGTTGCTTAGTTGTGTCTGACTCTTTGCGACCCCATGAACCGAAGCACGCCAGGCCTCCCTGTCCATCACCAACTCCCAGAGTTCACCCAAACCCGTGTCCGTTGTGTCGGTGATGCCATCCAACCATCTCATCCTCTCTTGTCCCCTTCTCATCCTGCCCTAAATCTTTCCCAGCATCAGGGTCTTTTCAAATGAGTCAGCTGTCTGCATCGAGTGGTCTAAGTATTGGAGTTTCAGCTTCAATATCAGTCCCTCCAATGAACACCCAGGACTGATCTCCTTTAGGATGGACTAGTTGGATCTCCTTGCAGTCTAAGGGACTCTCAAGAGTCTTCTCCAACACCACAGTACAAAAGCATCAATTCTTCGGCACTCAGCTTTCTTTATAGTCCAACTCTCATATCCATACAAGACTACTGGAAAAATCATAGCTTTCACCAGATGGACGTTTGTTGACAAAGTAATGTCTCTGCTTTTTAATATGCTGTCTAGGTTGGTCATAACTTTCCTTCCAAGGAGCAAGCGTCTTTGAATTTCATGGCTGAAATCACCATCCACAGTGATTTTGGAGCCCAAAAAAAGAAAGTCAGCCACTGTTTCCACTGTTACCCCATCTATTTGCTCTGAAGTGATGGGACCAGATGCCATGATCTTAGTTTTCTGAATGTTGAGTTTTAAGCCAACTTTTTCATTCTCTTCTTTCACTTTCATCAAGAGGCTCTTTAGTTCTTCACTTTCTGCCATAAGGGTGGTGTCATCTGCATATCTGAGGTTATTGATATTTCTCCCGGCAATCTTGATTCCAGCTTGTGCTTCATCCAGTCCAGCATTTCTCATGATGTACTCTGCATATAAGTTAAATAAGCAGGGTGACAATATACAGCCTTGACGTACTCCTTTTCCCGATTTGGAACCAGTCTGTTGTTCCACGTCCAGTTCTAACTGTTGCTTCCTGACCTGTATACAGATTTCTGAAGAGGCAGGTCAGGTGGTCTGGTATTCCCATCTCTTTCAGAATTTTCCAGAGTTTATTGTGATTCACCCAGTCAAAGGCTTTGGCATAGTCAATAAAGCAGAAATAGAGGTTTTTCTGGAACTCTCTTGCTTTTTCCATGATCCAGCGGATGTTGGCAATTTGATCTCTGGTTCCTCTGCCTTCTCTAAAACCAGCTTGAACATCTGGAAGTTCACGGTTCACATATTGCTGAAACTGGGCTTGGAGAATTTTGAGCATTACTTTACTAGCGTGTGAGATGAGTGCAATTGTGCGGTAATTCTTTGGCATTGCCTTTCTTTGGGATTGGAATGAAAACTGACCTTTTCCAGTCCCATGGCCACTGCTGAGTTTTCCAAATTTGCTGACATATTGAGTGCAGCACTTTCACAGCATCATCTTTTAGAATTTGAAATAGCTCAACTGGAATTCCATCTTCTCACTAGCTTTGTTCATAGTGATGCTTCCTAAGGCCCACCTGACTTCACATTCCAGGATGTCCAGCTCTAGGTGAGTGTGAGTGATCACACCTTCATGATTATCTGGGTCATGAAGATCTTTTTTGTACAGTTCTGTGTATTCTTGCCACCTCTTCTTAGGTCCATACCGTTTCTGTCCCTTATTAAGCCCATCTTTGCATGAAATGTTCCCTTGGTATCTCTCATTTTCTTGAAGAGATCTCTAATCTTTCCTATTCTATTGTTTTCCTCTATTTCTTTGCATTGATCGCTGAGGAAGGCTTTCTTATTTCTTCTTGCTATTCTTTGGAACTCTGCATTCAGATGCTTATATCTTTCCTTTTCTCTTTGCTTCTCTTCTTTTCACATACCACCAGCCATGTTTCATATGGTCAGTATTCCCATGTAGCTACTTTATTGGACAATGCTGCTATAGAATATTTCCATCGTTGCACAACATTCTCTTGGTTAGTCCTGTTCTAGACCCCGTTAGTCCCAGTTTCCATTCAGTCACCCTAACCAGTAGAGTCCAGTGTTTTTGTTGGTTGTTTTTGAATCCACTCTTAACAGCCCAACGTCTAGTCCCATCTTTGTCATCTTAATTCAGGCTTCCATTACGTCATGATGCTAAGATATTAGTTCTCTTTTCTATTTCATTGCTTCTTTCAGATTTTTAGACTTACTGGGACGTTTGTAAGAGCTATTAGAAAATTGCTGAGTGTAATTCTGATTGTGCTTTGGATTTGCTAATGTGGTGACATTTTCAAACTGAACACTAATACCTAAAAATTTTTTTTAGGTCCCCAGAGGCAAATTTTAGACAAATCTTACTATCTTGGACTTCTTCGGTATGTTATATACTTTTTTTTTTTCCTATGAATGATCGTGAAGTTTTAACTATAGTACTTACTGAGATAATTAGATATGTTAATTCTTAAGATTATTTTGTATTTTGACATAATTTATGGTTAATTTGGCTCTAAATAGATGTCGTCACAAATGGTGGTGGTATAGTTAGGCTGAGATTTTAAATTTTATGTATTAGAATGGATGTGAGCTATATATTTCCAGTTCACTGTTTTTCATCTAATGAGAAGAATATTTTATGCTTCTTTCACTAAGTATTCTGAAATTATTCATAGATATGTATGTGAATGATAAAATGTATATGCATGTCTGCTAAATTGCTTTAGTCATGTGCGACTCTGCAATCCCTTGGACTGTATGTAGCCCACCAGGCTCCTCTGTCCGTGGGACTCTCCTGGTGAGAATACTGGAGTGGGTTGCCATTTCCTTCTCCATAAAATACATATACTTATTTATAATAATTACTGCAGAGTTTTACATAAGTATATATTTAGTCAGTTGCTATAACTGTGGCCTATTTAATTCATAAGTTTGTTATATATCTCTTAAGTATGCAGCTCTAAATTAAGAACTCTTTTCTCTCTCTACCTACTTTTTTCTCTGCTCAGATGCCCTGCTAGCCTATCTCCATTTTTCCATTTTACTGTATTTTCTGGTTGGTTCATCCTCTGTGTCTTCTTTCCCTCTTACTTGCATTCTATTTAATGCATCCTTCTATTGTATCCTGAAATCTCTGTTTTCTTTCTTTTAGTCCTTCTTAATTCTTTTGCTGTTCAGTTACTTGAATCCTTTTGATCCTCAAATTCCTAGAAGTTAGTAAGAGAAGGGAAGGTTTTCTCCCATCTGTCCTCAAAGCTGACGTCAGTAAGAATGAGAGTGAGGCCATAGGTTTTGATATCTAGTCACTTTTTAATCAAAAGAAGGAAAGGTGATAGAGCCATTTCTCACCATCACATTGCCTCTCTTCTCCAAGATTTGTGCTTCTGTACTAAAAATTACAATTACCTACTTATGTCAAGTGAATGAAGAACAGTGGTTCTCTACTGGCAGTGATTTTGCCCCCTCAAGGAATATTTGGCAATTTTTAGACTCATTTTTTGTTGTCATAACTGGATTTGGGTGATGTGTTGTTGGCATCCACGCCAGAGAGACGGTTAAGGATCTTACAGTGCACAGACAGTATTGTTTTAAGTATTATTCAAAGACCTAAAATGTCCATAGTGCTGCTCTTGAAAAACTCTATTCTAGAGGGTAGCAAGAACTGTGAGAGTGACAGGCATTTACTTCTGTCTATAGATTGTGCCAGTTTGTCCAGGTTCCCATTCTAATACTGTTTCATCTTTTTTAATGAGTAGAGAACTTTTATCAATTTCTCAGTTGGAGTATACCACTGTAATCAAATAAGCTGCTTAAATTGTTTTTCTTTTTGTAGTGAAATTTCACAAAACCGTTTATATTGTTGTTACACATTTATGAAAAATTTATTTTGTTTAACTAGAGAGACTGTTTTCTGAATTGGAAGCATTACTAATTTCTTTATTTCTTTCCATTAGAAGTAAAATAAGTGAACTCACAACAGAAATCAATAAACTTCAGAAAGAAATAGAAATGTACAATCAAGAGAATTCAGTGTATTTGTCATATGAAAAGAGGTGAGTAATTTTGCAGTTAAAGTATGCAAGGTATATTTTTATTATGAGTAACATTTGATATAATATGTTTCAGAATTTTAGTACTAAATTTGTAGTTAAACATAATATTCATAATGCTCATCTGCCTATTTATGTATTTATGAATGTATTTTATATTTACAGAGCTGAGACTTTAGCTGTTGAAATAAAAGAGTTTCAAGGACAACTAGCAGACTACAACATGGTATTTGGTCTTTTCTGAGAGAATTTCTTTTGAATATTTTCATTGCTTTTTACCACTTTAGAAAATGCTATAACATGTTAATGTTAAATACCAAATAATGCATGAATACATACATAGCGAGAAAGATTGAAACCATAGCAAGTGTAAGGATTAAAGTATATATTTGCTTTCTCCCTACTTTCCCTCCCAAGAAATATTTTGCCTTTACAGGTTAATAGGTATTCTTCCAGCCTTTAAAAGAAAAACACTTAAAAATATAGAACATGCATACTTTTTTTCCCTAACAATTTAAAAATAATATTTTTTGGAGTATATAAAATGTATTGAGTACTAGCAATGTCACTGCTTTAGAAATACTTTTATCTTTCTACAGAGTGTTGTCATCATGATGTTTTAAAAATTTACTTAGTACCAAACTTGCCTTTATCCTTCCATTTCATTCAAAATACAGTGTTTGTCTTCTGTCACAATAAGGCATCTAATATAATCACAGTTTTGCTTCCTAATGTGGACTTCCAGAAGAAGCTTCCTAGTGTGGATTTCCAGAAGAAATGATCTTGTTTTCAGTGTTGATTACTGGCTCAGTCTTTGGAGTAGTCTTGGCCCCATGAAAATTTCTAATGTTTCAGAATTTTCTTTCTTCCTGCTCTGTGGGTACTTTAGGCAGCAGTGGTCTCTGAACTTACTGAAAACTTGTATCTCTCTTCTCCAATTTAAAAAGAGTGATATACAAAGTAAGAAACATGGCTCCATAATGATTAGGTACATTATAATAAACCTACTTGATGTTGTTATATTGTACTGATAAACAGAATTTCTGACTATATTAATAGTATATTTTCACACTATAATCCATACTGTTCTGTGCAACTTTTTTAGTAAATAATCTTCTAAATATGAGAAAAATAATTTTTTATAAAATACAAAAAGACAGATGAAAGGGATTTTTAGTTACATGAGAATAAATTATGCAAGTTACTTAATATAAAAATATTAATAGTATGTAAAATATGCTGTTTGTAGGTTTTTCTCTAATACAGAGAAAGCACTTAGTTAGCCAGTTATCTAACACAGAGTAAGGTGTTAGTAAATATTAGATCTTATTAGCATTATTATCCAAAAAGTTAAGGTCATGGCATCTGGTCCCATCACTTCATGGGAAATAGATGGAGAAGCAATGGAAATAGTGAAAGACTTTATTTTTTGGGGCTCCAAAATCACTGCAGATGGTGACTGCAGCCATGAAATTAAAAGACACCTGCTCCTTGGAAGAAAAGCTATGACCAACCTAGACAGTGTATTAAAAAGCAGAGACATAACCTTGCCGACAAAGGTCCTTGTAGTCAAAGCTGTGGTTTTTCCAGTAGTCTTGTATGGATGTGAGAGTTGGAGCATAAAGAAGGTGGAGCACTGAAGAACTGATGCTTTTGAACTGTGGTGTTGGAGAAGACTCTTGAGAGTCCCTTGGATAGCAAGGAGATGAAACCAGTCAATTCTAAAGGAAATGAACTCTGAATATTCATTGGAAGGACTGATGCTAAAGCTGAAGCTCTAATACTTGGGCCAGCTGATGCAAAGACTGACTCATTGGAAAAGACCCTGATGCTGGGATAGATTGAAGGCAGGAGGAGAAAGGGATGACAGGATGAGATGGTTGCATGGCATCACCGACTCAATATACCTGAGGTGGAGCAAACTGTGGAAGATGGTAAATGCCAGGGAATCCTGGCATTCTGCAGTCCATGGTGTTGCAAAGAGTCAGACACAACTGAACAATAACAATAACAAGAGCACTTATCCATATCACAATTGAAAATGTTATATATAGTAATATATATTACATTAGGAAAGGTTAGTCTCTTAGAGTCAATTACATCCAGGTAGTTTGCTTTTAGTAGCCTTCCTGTTCAAATTCTGCTTGGACAACTTGCTAAATTTTCGTATCTGCAAAATGTAGATAATAATATCTACTTCATAGTGTACTTGTGATAATTAAGTGAAACAATACATATAATAGGCTCAAAACAAGGTTTGGCACAAGGTAAGTAGATAAATATATTTGCTGTTGCTGTCGCTGCCTAACTTTTTTTTTGCCTGACTTTTTGAAGTAGGCTTCTGTTTGAAGTGTTCTGTTTGTGCCTTGCCCTGTAGATTTTTTTTTCAATTTAATTTTTTAATAATTTTTAAAAGATTAAATCATTTAACATTTTCAGTGGTGTAAATTTGTAAATCCATTAACATTTCTTCCCCCTGGGGAAAAAAAGGAGAAAGATCTTCCCCCAAATTTTGTCTTCTCAACATCCTTCTTTATAAGCTTAGACATCTCTTCAGAGAAGGCAAAGCTCTTTGAGGTGCTGTCTGCAGGAAAAATAGTTCTTTACTGCTTACTTTTCCTTCCTAAAAATGTAGTTTGTTGATTGCCCTAATGCATAGAATGTGCTTATTTAAGTAGCTCAATATTTGTTTTGTCTTGGAAGTAGTAATACTTAAATAACTACTTATTTGTAAGATTGAATACCTGTATTATGGATTATAGAATTTATGAAGACTAATAGAATTTTCTTTTTGCACTTTTGTTTTTAGTTGGCAGATAAACTTAATACCAATACTGAAATGGAAGAAGTAATGAATGATTACAACATGGTAAGAAAATTTATAAGCAGTTGATCTACATAGCCTCTAAAATAAAGCATTTATATCTGGAAGTAACTTGATAAAACCTTATGTACCATGAAGATAGGTATTACTCTGATCCTAAATACTACTGTTATATTTGAGTTCCCTTAGTTGCTCTTTTAAAATTTCTTCCTGTTGGTTGACTCTCTCAAGTGGATGCTGTAGTGTCTTTCTACAAGGCTGTGTTCGAACTGGTCTCTCATTCAGTATTAGTTAGGGAGTCCCATCCATATATCCTTGTATATAAATTAGTTTGCAATCCTTCTGGTTTAATATTTGTGCACATGGAGCTGAGTACTCAGTGAAGAGTTGTATTAGAAAAGGAGAAAATGAATAATGGCCATATGATGCCAGACATAACAGTACTTTTGATTACTAAATGAGAAATTGTATTCAGTGTTCTTAATGAGTATTTGGTAGAAAATAATAAAATTATAATAGCTAGCTTAATTGATTATAAATATTTGGAAGAAAATAAATAAAATTTATATAGTTTATTGTTTATTTATACAAAGACTATAAAAGTATAGGATTTATAAAATGACTCTTCTAAATTTTGGGGCTTCCCTGGTAGCTCAGCTGGTAAAGAACCCGCCGGCGATGTGGGAGAACTGGGTTCGATCCCTGGGTTGGGAAGATCCCCTGGAGGAGGGCATGGCAATCCACTCTAGTATTCCTCCCTGGCGAGTTCCCATGGACAGAGTAGCCTGGTGGGCTATAGTCCATGGGATCGCAGAGTTGGACACGACTGAGCAAATAAGTACAAAAGCAATAATAATGTAGTGAAGTTCTTAACTTCTTAACTTTAAAACACAGGAGAATTCTCAATTTAAAAACTGTATTTTTAATGCCAAATATAAACAGTGAAAACTTTGTGTTCTTATAGTTATGAGAAAGAAAGTGAAAGTGAAGTCGCTCAGTTGTGTCCGACTCTTTGCCACCCCATAGACTGTAGCCTACTAGGCTCCTCTGTCCATGGGGTTTTCCAGGCAATAGTACTGGAGTGGACCGCCATTTCCTTCTCCAGGGGGTCTTCCCAACCCAGGGCTTGAACCTGGGTCTCCTGCATTGTAGACAGACACTTTATCCAAAGTCTAGACTGACTATGCGCAGGTTGAGTCAAATAGGAGTACTCAGGTAAAATCCTGAATGATTTAAGAATAAAACTTGTGTTGGGTCTAGATTTGACATATTATACTAATCAACTATTGAACACATAATGAAATCTTGAAATTCTGTTTACATAAGTAAAGTTTACATTAGATTACTTAACAGGTCAGTAAACAATGAATATTTTTGGTGTGAGATTATAATGCCTGTGAAAAAGAGTGTTTCTTTGTATTTGGTGTTGGTAGTGGTTTGTTAAATAAAGCATATGCATTTTTTAAAACTTTGCCTGTGGCATTAGGATTATTTTTATAATCTCTAATTGATTTCATAATCAGAATGAGCTTTAAAGAGATAGTTTGGCTTAATGGTAATTTTTTATCACTAACTTTTCAGTTAACTCTTTTTTCAGCTTAAAGCTCAAAATGATCGAGAAACACAAAGTATGGATATTATATTCACCGAAAGACAAGCGTGAGTACAATCCATTTAGAAATCAAACAGATTTATAAGTGACCTGTATAGGTAGTTTAACTTCTGAACCATTTATTTCTTTATAGTTTTGTTCATTGTTTTTCCCTGTTGCATTTTTAAATTTTAAAATGTTGAATATTTGCAATACAGACTACATTGTTAATGTATCTGTTGTCTTCATTTAGATAAAATTTCTACCTCTCTGAGTTTTAAATCTAAGGTGGATAAGAACATCTCTACCATTTGCAATTTTAACTTGAACTTCTTAACTAATTCAAATTATGAGATTTAAGCCCCAGTCTAATGAAATGCACTTTATTATTCCATGGGCTATTTATATTATTTTATTATTCACTTACTAATTGATAATTAATTGTTATATTAGTAATCTACTTTATAGATGTAGGTTGTATATGCATCTTTATATATATAACCTGGTTAAAGACCAAATACCAGGTAACTTTTGTTTTTAAATCTTTTTTTTTCAATAATTTTATTTATTTTTGGCTGTCCTGAGTCTTTGTTGCTGTGTGGACATTTGTCCAGTTGCAGCAAATGAGGGGTGCTCCCTAGTTGTGCTTCTCATGTGGTGGCTTCTCTTATTGGGGAACACAGGCTCTATGGCATGCAGGCTTCAGTAGTCGTGGCACTTGGGCTCAGTAATTGTTGCTCTTAGGTTCTAGAGCACAGGCTCAATAGTTGTGGTGCGTGGGCTTATTTGCTCTATGGCATGTGGGATCTCCGCAAATCAGAGATTGAACCCAGGTCTCCTGCATTGGCAGGCAGATTCTTTACTACTGAGCCACCCAGGAAGCTCCCAAGTAACTTTGACTTTGATGATAAGGTAAATGTGGCAGTGACAGTAATGCTTACAAAGATAGTGGAAGTTATAGTGACCTTAGTCCATTTGGGCCACTGTAACAAAATATCATAGACTTGGTAACTTATAAACAACAGGAATGTACTGCTCAGGGTTCTGAAGGCTGGGATGTCCAAGATCAAGGCAGCAGTATAGTCCTGTTATGGTGAAGGCCCTCTTACTGGTTCATACCTTCTTGTGGTATCATCACATGGTAGACAGAGCTAGGAAGCTCTTTGGAATCTCTTATAAGGGGTACTTACTAATCCCATTCATGAGGACTATACCCTCATGACCTAATCACCTCCCAACCTTTACACCATTACCTTGGTTCAACATATGAATCTTGGAGGGACACAAATATCCAGACATTATCAGTAGTTAACATAATTATTCTTTATTGACTTTTTGACTTTAAGTATTGTCTAAAGCAGCGCAAACAGAAGATGAGCTATTTTGTACAAACACTGTACACATTTTGTTCCATAAACTTATCAATATTAATTTCCTTGAGAGCAAGGATAATAATTAACCCAAATAACCAAAATTCTATAACATCAAAAATACTGTCATATTACCTCCGCATGTACAGTAAATACTTGATGAAAAATAGGATGTTAAAATATAAGGATGAATTATTTGAAAGGTAAAGGAAGGTAATTTTCTTTTCATTAAAAACAAAGAAATCTCTTTCCCCTGTCTATCATTTGCTGCTCCTATAAAGTGCTATCTTAAATTACAAATATACTGGAAGTCTCTTCCCTTTTACAAAGAAAATCCCATATTCGTGGTAACCAGACACATACTTGAAAACTTTCTTTTTGTTGCTCTGGTTTTAGACCAGTTAACAAATATTCATGATTTACTACATATAAAATACTTTCTTAGGTATCTAAAAAATAAGATATAATAAACTATAACCCACTGAGAACCTTATATAGTTTAGAACATTTCAGTTCAGTTCAGTCACTCAGTCATGTCCGACTCTTTGCAACCCCATGGACTGCAGCACACTGGACCTCCCTGTCTATCACCAACTCCCAGAGCTTGCTCAAACTCATGTCCATCAAGTCGGTGATGCCATCCAACCCTCTCATGCTCTGTCGTCTCCTTCTCCTCCTGCCTTTAATCTTTCCCAGCATCAGGGTCTTTTCCAGTGAGTCAGTTCTTCACGTCAGGTGGCCAAAGTATTGAAGCTTCAACTCCAAGAAAGCATTAGAACATTTAGTCCTCATTTATTTTTTCATTTATCTACAAACCTATGTAATGCACCTGTCAGATTTGTAAATGTTATATGTATGTGTTTTATAGATATTTTATCCAAAAAGATAACTCACAGATTATAAATTTAATGATGATGTAGGTTTCTATGTCTATTTGGTTCATTGATTAAGGAAAATGTTCTTAAAATATGGTACTTTGTCCTGAAAATGTTAGCAGTTTCAAAACTTAATATCTATTGTAACTAAGGCTGAGTGAGATAGGGTCCCCTGACCCTTTAAGAGGAATTTTAAATTAAAGACAAATTATTTTTGTAAAGTTTATTTTTATATGTACCAGGAGGATAGATTTATTTCATGTGTTCAATCAGATGGCCAACATTTTAATAATGCAAGAATTTACCTTATGTTATCCTATACATTTAAAGGGAGCAGGAAATGCCATACTTTGAGAAAGCAGGTATAAAAAAACCTATGTTTTCTTTCTCTTCTCTTTTAGTACCACCATTTACTGTGGCATGAGACCATATGTTTTATTATGGAACACCTACTTATGAAGTGGTTATAGTATATAGACTCAATATGTTACTATGGTATCTGGCTTTAATTCAGTTTCACACACCTACTTGACCTGATTTTCTTCCATTTCTAATGTCTATACTTTTCTGGTTTGGTATTAGCCAAAATCATTTATCCCTTAAAAATATACATAATTATAATTTTAAACCCATTTATTTTTCTTTGTTTAATCAGTTATCTATTGAATACCCAATATTTAATTATGAGTCTTTTGAATATAAGAGATTTGATGTAGTCTTTGATATTTTTCATAGTTATATTTCATTTTTACTATATTTATAAAATATGAACATTTGCCTCTTTAATTAGGAAATGATATTTGGTAAAATGATAGGTTAGTAGAAAAAAATGCCTTATGTTTATATAGTTATCTCACTCTTATAATTGAGATTTAAAATTATAACATTTATATAATTTATGTTATCTATTAGGAAATACTACACATAAAGCATTTGTATCCTTTATTGAAAACATGTTCCTATAAATACAAGCAAATATGCTTTACAAATGATTCAGTTATTTTATTTCACAGAGTGTATCATCCTAAACAATTTTTATTTTCCTCAGTACACATTTGAACTGAATTTACTATTTATATAACCTTAAAAATGACTATTGTTAGAAAATAATGTACATCTACATTATTTTTAGTCTCTTTTTTCTAAGGAACTATCAGTTATACACAGTTTAGAAACTTTACGTTACAGAGAAATTTGAACATACACAAAAATAAAATAACATACTCCTAAGCACCCATCTCCATCAACTTTTATCCAGCCCTGCTCCATGTACACCACTGGATGCTGTTCTCTTGTATAATGAAGAAACTCTAAAACACCATATTATTTAATCCGTAAATATATTTGTGTTTTAGAAATTTTTTTCTAATATATATAGATAAATAGTGTATATTAAATTGTTCCACATATGAAAAGTAAAAATGATGGATTTTTTTTTTTACAGTTTTTAGTGCCACTATTTACATTAACTTGTTAAAATTATAATTATAGCCAATTGATGATAAAGAATTAGCAAATAATTCACTTTAGACTTTTCTTGTAATAGTTTCAAAGCCAGTGTTCTTTGGACCATTATTGTGCTATGACCTGTTAGTAGCCATGCATCAAAGAAAAGGTTTTGTTGTCAAGAAATTTGGCAAATTCTTAATATTATGCTCTTGAAGAGTAGAAAGCGGTTTAGCTTAGTAAAGTCTTGGGTAGCAAAGTCCTTTCTTACCATAAGTCCTATAGTAAAGAAGCTTGTTTGACTTTGTTTAAACCCTGTATTTTCTCGTAATTCTATAATAGTTTCCACCTGCAATGCGGGAGACCTGGGATCAATCCCTGGGTTGGGAAGATCCCCTGGAGAAGGAACATCTACCCAGTCCGGTATTTTGGCCTGGAGAATTCCTTGGACAGCATAGTCCATGGGTTGCAAAGGGTTGGACACGACTGAGCGACTTTCACTTTGACCATGTATCTTTTAATCCTCCATCCTGTAAATCCTGTAATGTCTCTCCGGAAGTTAATGTTCTAGAAAACAAGTTTGGAAACATGGCTGGCTCTGCCTACAGCATCCCAAAGAACTAACCATAGGCTAACTGAAGATTCCTTAGCTCCAGAACAGAATCATTTGAATAAAAATGTCCCCCAAAGGAGCAGAATAGGTATTTTTTTAAACAAGATGCATAGATAATTTCCACTTTGGAAGTTACTATATTATTCAGTTGTGACATTAATTTTGATGACAGTCTTTCTTCATAACTGAAATCGAGAGATTGTGCCTGACGTTATGCCTGTGCTTTAAATTGCTGCTAAATTTTCAGAAATTTGTTGTGCCAATTCAGGAAGCATTTAAAAAGATTTAAAAAGCATTTTCCAATTTCATGAATTCATTCTATGGGCATAAAATCAATCTTAGTGTGTTGTCAGTTTAAACTATCTCTGTTTTTCACTTCAACTCATGATAAAATTCCAAAAGTTTTATTTCTTTACTGATTCCAATCAGTAAAACTTTAATAGGTGTTACATCAAATATCTGGCTAATACGAAAATCTGTTCACTTTAATTAAAGAATAATGTAGATTTGTTTCCTACTATTATTTTGGGTCTCATATATACTGCTGAGAATAGTAATGCTAGTATTTTAACTGTTAGGTATCAAGGAGTGGCAGTTACTGTATTTGGACCTTCTTGCACAAAGCCAATGAGAAGAGTGTAATTTTATGATATTTATGTGTTGCAATTAATATGATGGTCTACTGGCCATAGTTCAGTGTATCATTGATCAAAATTTCCATGCGTAAAATGTGAGTGAGCTGGTAACATTTTTTTAAAAATCAAATATTGAAAGAAATTAATTTTCTTCACGTAATTCGTGAGTATCTATATATTTGTCTTCAATAAACCCATCATCATCTACCACAAATGAATGTAGTTGATCAAATATTACTGTAGTTTCTTCAGAGTTTGTGTCTGGTATCTGTGAAGGAGAACTTGGATTTCCAGTAAAACTATCTTCATAGGTTTCTGCTTCATGCTCTTCCAGACGATGATGATTATAACTAAGCAGAAAATTATACCATACTGGACATTTGATAGCAATTGAAATGAGTAGTGAAGTCATCACTACAGCGACAACAACACCGACAAGAAAAGCCCAGCTTTTTCCATGAGATTCATGTTCTTAAATGGAATAACGAGAAAGAAAGGGTAGGAGAGGAATTTTGTTAAATTGACAAAAATAAAATAATCATAATTACATGTCCTAATAACTCCCCAATATTGGTATTAGAAATAAATATCCATAATCTATAAGCAAAAGTTACTAAAACTGCAGTAAATAAAGATATTTCATATTGTGGTGCAAGAATACCTTTTTTCAAAATAACTACCTATCTTTGCATTGTTTATCCATTCGCTCAGAAACATTATTGATTTATACCTGTTAAGTATTGTGACTTAACTAGTTAATACCAAGGCTCAGAGAAGTAAAATAATTTGCATAATGGCATTTGACTAATAACTAGCAGAGCCTACTTAAGAAACCCAATATTTTGTTAATCATTTCTTGAGTGGAGGAATTGTTCTTTTACACTGTTTCGAGAAATTTAAAATGCAGAAAAATGAGAACTATCTGTTTATTTAGTATGCTATCCTCAGCATTATTAATATTCAAAACAAATTACCTGAATTTCTTGTCAAGTTGTTCAAAGAGTTATTAAATGTTGAATTGCTAATGGACTGAAAAGGAATGTGAAGGTCTTCAGTTATAGATGAAGGAAATTTTGAGTAGCATTCAGCCTTGTAAGGTACTGTTTTGATATTGTAGCACTTCAGGATATCTGGATAGCTACACATGGTGATGCTCTCATTTTCTAGTAAAATAGAAAAAAATAAGATTTATTATGGAAAATAAGATTATTATGGTTAATAAATTATTATGGTTAACAACATCTTATAATTTTTTATCTGGAACTTTTTTGACATATCTATCTGTGATTAAAGGTGTAAGAAAGAAGCTAATTATATTTGTCTAGCAACAAAATGTGGAGAAGGCAATGGCCACCCACTTCAGTACTCTTGCCTGGAAAATCCCATGGACGGAGGAGCCTGGTAGGCTGCAGTCCATGGGGTCCCGAAGAGTCAGACAACTGAGCGACTTCACTTTCACTTTTCACTTTCATTTTTCACTTTCATACATTGTAGAAGGAAATGACAACCCACTCCAGTGTTCTTGCCTAGAGAATCCCAGGGACGGGGGAGCCTGGTGGGCTGCCGTCTATGGGGTCACACAGAGTTGGAGATGACTGAAGTGACTTAGCAGCAGCGGCAGCAGCAGCAACAACAAAATGAAGAAAGATGCCTATTTCTGTTTATTAAGTTATTTTATAAATACAGTTTAAGTTTAGTTCTTGTGTATTGTTCAGTTTGTCTGTGTTAGTAAAGTAAAGATGTTATGATTTAGATTGTGGTAAACATCTGGACCATGGTATATAGTTTAGAAAATAGGGTACCTACTTCCACCTACTCTCTGACAGGATATCCTTAGAAAAGAAGTACTTTTAAAAATGACAATAGTTAGGACATGGAAACAACCTAGATGTCCATTGGCAGATGAATGGATAAAGAAATTGTGAGATATATATCTATATATATATAGATATATAGATATATATAATGGAATATTACTCAGCCATAAAAAGGAATGCATTTGAGTCAGTTCTAGTGAGGTGGATGAACCTAGAGCTTATTATACAGAGTGAAGTAAGTCAGAAAGAGGAAAATAAATTTCGCATATTAACGCATATATACAGAATGTAGAAAAATGGTATTTTCAGGGTAGGAATAGAGACATAGACATAGAGAACAGACTTTAGACATAGCAGGAGAAGGAGAGTGTGGGACAAATCGAGAGAGTGGCACTGACATATATTCACCACCATGTGTAAAATAGATAGCCAGTGGGAAGCTGCTGTATGGGCACAGGGAGCTCAACCTGGTGCTCTGTGACAGCCTAGAGGGGTGGAATGGAATGGGGGTAGGGGGAGGTTCAGGAGGGAGGGGACGTATGTGTATTTGTGGATGATTCACCCTGTTGTATGGCAGAAGCCAACACAATATTGTAAAGCAATTATCCTCCAATTAAAAATAAATTTTTAAAAAACAGTAAAAGAAAATTAGTCTTATATGTTGAAAGTGCTAACAGTATACAGAGTGACAGTTTCATCTTACATATGTAGAACATTCAAGCTTCTTCTCTTATTTCTTTTTTTCTCGAGAGGCAGAGGGAGAGCTTGTATTCAGCAACTACTTTTCAGTGTTTTCTCCTGTTTCCATTAAACAGGAATAGTTTCCTTTGCTTTAAGACATGAAATGAGAAACACTTCTAGGGTGGCACAAGCCAAAATCAATCATTTTGGTTTTGACTAATTTAAATTATAAATGCTTACCTAGTGTCACATTCGATGTCTTCAACCAGTTTTGCAAATTCAGTAGACTACAGGAACAGTTCCATGGATTTCCATACAAAATTATGAATTCCAGATGAAACAGTTGTGGTACATCAAAATAGCTTATCAAATTGCCGTGCAAATTCAATAGTATCAGGTTTTTAAGAGGCAAAAATGTTTTAGGATTCAGTTGAACTATTTTGTTTTGGCAGAGATATAACTTTTTCAGTTTATGTAATCCTGTAAAGGCACTCTGTTGAATTGTGTGGATGGAATTTCTACAGATATTTAAAATTTCTAGATTGGACAGATTACTGAAACTATTATTAAATAGGTTAGTGACTTTGTTCTCAACCAAATAGAGCTCACTGAGTAAAAAATATGTCTGTAGAACTCTTGTGTCTGTAATATTTAGAGTAATTTGATTATAACTGAGGTCAAGTATAGTAACATTTTTACTGATATTTGCTGGAATCAAAGAATAATTCTTTGCAGTAGAATTACATTTGACTTCCTAAAAAAGAGAAAATTTGAAATGCATTAATAAGGAAAAATATTGACAAAATTTCCCAAATTTTCATATCTAGGCATTTAGACATAGGAAGGAAATTCTTTTAGGAAAAAAGTTTACTATCTAATCCTTTGATGTTAAAATATGTAAAAAGGTAAAGCAAATACTCCTTTTTAAAATTGGGATGGAGTGTTGAAGATTAAGGAAATTTTGAAGTCATACAGGTATCTTCCAACAGTTAGTAAATAATTATTATTGAAAGAATATTGATATATTACTATTTATATATGTGGAAATAAATGGTAAATAATTCTGTTAATTTATTTAGTATTTTAGTATGCAAGATGGATGTTTATAATGAGAAAATAATGTAAAAATATGTAATTTTAAAAAATCAGAGCTACCAACATTATATCTAAGATTATTAAATAATTAAAAAACAACATTTGGTATCTAACTCTATAGGGTTAACAGCTCAAACTTTGGTGTTTTAAAGGAAAATATCTTGTAATAGAAATTGAGCCATGTGTTAAAGTCAGCCGACAAGAAGTGTGTCGCCTATGTGGATATAGATCCAAAGAAATAGTTCTTGTTTCAACTGTTTTTGCAGTTGAAATGTCCCCTAATAGTAATAATAATAATCATAATCATAATGTAACAACAATAATTTCCCTCATAAATATGTTTTTTACAAAAGTTTTCTACATTTTAAAGTGTTTTTATGTCTTAACTAATCTCTGATCTTATAGTGAAATTTTATGTATTTCTTGCTTTTAAAGAACTTAGTTTTTTATAAAAAGAAGACTGCTTTTGTCCACTTACAATCTGGCTCAGAGATCACATGTTTTGAATATACCCTACTAACTAAAGAGTTCATTTTGATAGTTTGATTTTTTTTGGTTATATTGCCTTCAATATTTTACTGTTTAAATTTACCCAAAATATACCTTTGAAAATATTTTCACTGCTTTAATTGTAAAAACTTACTGTTTTAGAAGTCTGGCTTTTGTCTGATAATAATAGCATGGAGAGCAGCCAAAACAAGATTGTGATGCTCATGGTTTTCATACTGCTAACCTGATAGAAAAGAGAGTGTTTACATCTTGTTAGGAGACTAGAACATTAGTCTTTTGAGGACATTTTGATTTCCTTTTTACTCCTTTTAAGTCTTTTTTTCTTAAAATATGTAAAATAGGAAACAAGGAAAGATCCCTTCACCCTCCCTGCACTCTGATCTTAGAAACTGAAATGCTCCTGGGGAGAATGAAAGACAGTAATTTTCAGGATATCTTTTTAGTTCCTAGATCTATTGAAAGGAACTGTAAAACAATTGAGGTGGTTGTGCATTTTAAAATTTTTATATATATATGCACAAAAGAAAGTCTAGAAGGATATATATACTTATGTATGTATATATTAATACATCTTTAAATATATACTCATATTGCTACTTCTTCACTTTTCGACTTTAGGCATTATCTATTGATATTATCCTTTGACTTAACATTTTGGAAGATGAGAGTCCTCAGCTTGCTTTCCAATAGCTCACTACCTTCATCTTCAGTGCATCAAATATATATCTACTGTCTCTTCACTTTCCTTATCTTCAATGCATCAAATATATATCCAGTGTCTCTTCACTGTCCAAACATAGTCAATTGTCATTTTGGTTGGACGACGGAAGCGACTTAGCAGCAGCAGCAGCAGTTTATATAACTCAGTTTATACTTCAAGAATGTATAAAACTGTCAAAGACTGAGCCCTGTTAACAGGATTATTATTCTGTTCCTGCATACTTTTTTATCTAGTTACTTGTGTTTGTTTTCTCTTCCTGTGCTTAGGGTTTTTTCACCCTTTAATTTATACACAAACACTCTTAGCAAATCTCTCAATAGTTTACGTATATTAGATATTTTAATCTATTTCATTTGCTTGAAAAAGTCTCTCCTAGATCCTGCTGCCATGCTCTGATATGGATAAGCTGATCATTAGGCTCTCTATGGAATTATTGACCTCCACTCTCCTTCCATCCTCATTGTAGAGATTCTCTTTTGCCCTTGTTACTGGATTCCTGTTTTCTAGGATGCCTTGTTTTGGATTACTGCCTTTTTCCCATGGAGTTTCCTTCCTGAAAAGGTCCTTAAGAGGAAATACTTTTTAGACCTTGAAAGATATTTTGGCTAGAAATTTTAAGTAGGATTTCTTAGAATTCTAAGTAGGAAATGATTTTCCCTCAAATGGTTGATGGCATTGCCCCGTTGTCTTCGGATTTCTAGTACAGTCATCCCTTGGTATCTGCAGGGGATTGGTTTCTAGAAGCCCCTGCAGATACCAAATCTGTAGATGTTTGAGTTCCTTATATAAAATGGTGTAATGTAATGAATATACATTACAAAGGGCCTGATTTTGTATTCACAGGTTTTACTTCTGTGGATTCAACCAACCATGACTGTCTTACTGTTAAGAAATGAGATGCTATGCCATTCTAATTCTTTATCCTTTTACGTAACTTGCCAGTTCTTAACCCCAAAGCTTTTTTTCTGAAGTATGTTGCTGAACAATATTATAGAAGTTAGAGGTATATTGTATAGTGATTCAGAATTTTTAAAGACTATACTGCACTGATAGTTATTATTAAAATATTGGCTGTATTCTCTGTGCTGTACAATATAGCGTTAATGTGGCTATTCTGAAATTTCATGATCCTTTGTGAGAGTCTATTTTGTGAAAGTCTATGTAATAGGTACTTGGTGGGTGGTTTCAATCGGAAAACAGTGGGAATCTTTCTGAATTATTTCATTGATGATATTGATAATTTTACCTCCCTTTCTAGAACTCCTTTAATTCTAAAAGGAATTGGATCTCCTTGTATGATTTTCTAATCTTTTATGTGTACTTGTCTGCATTTCATCTCTGTGTGTTTTTGCTCTGCTTTCTGAAACTTTATCTTCAAACTCTTCTATTAAAGTTTACTTTTTCCTGTTATCTTCTTAATTCTCAGAGCTATTTTTAATTCTCTGAAAATTTCTTTTGTAGTATTCTGGCATATGAATATATTTTCTTATTTCTTCTTGTTGTATCCCTTGTTTGTTTTTTTTTCCCTTGAAAAGCCTTTGTGTCTTCAGGTCACGTTTTCCAGTTTCTTTTAATAAGTATCCTTTATATTAGAGGATTTCTTTTAAACTTCCCATATCTGTTAATATTTGGTTTCAGTTCAGTTCAGTAACTCAGTCGTGTCTGACTCTTTGTGACCCATGAATTGCAGCATTACAGGCCTCCCTGTCTATCACCAACTCCCAGAGTTCACACAGACTCACGTCCATCAAGTTGGTGATGCCATCCAGCCATCTCATCCTCTGTCATCCCCTTTTCCTCCTGCCCCTGATCCCTCCCAGCATCAGTCTTTTCCAATGAGTCAACTCTTCTCATGAGGTGGCCAAAGTATTGGAGTTTCAGCTTTAGCATCAGTCCTTTCAAAGAACACCCAGGACTGATCTCCTTTAGGATGGACTGGCTGAATCTCCTTGCAGTCCAAGGGACTCTCAAGAGTCTTCTCCAACACCACAATTCAAAAGCATCAATTCTTCGGCACTCAGCTTTCTTCACAGTCCAACTTTCACATCCATACACGACCACTGGAAAAACCATAGCCTTGACTAGACGGACCTTTGTTAGCAAAGTAATGTCTCTGCTTTTGAATATGCTATCTAGGTTGGTCATAACTTTCCTTCCAAGGAGTAAGCGTCTTTTAATTTCATGGCTGCAGTCACCATCTGCAGTGATTTTGGAGCCCAGAAAAATAAAGTCTGACACTGTTTCCCCATCTATTTCCCATGAAGTGGTGGGACCGGATGCCATGATCTTCGTTTTCTGAATGTTGAGCTTTAAGCCAACTTTTCCACTTTCCTCTTTCACTTTCATCAAGAAGCTTTTTAGTTCCTCTTCACTTTCTGCCATAAGGGTGATGTCATCTTCATATCTGAGGTTATTGATATTTCTCCTGGCAATCTTGATTCCAGCTTGTGCTTCTTCCAGCCCAGCATTTCTCATGATGTACTCTGCATATAACTTCAATAAGCAGGTGACAATATACAGCCTTGATGTACTCCTTTTCCTATTTGGAACCAGTCTGTTGTTCCATGTCCAGTTCTAACTGTTGCTTCCTGACCTGCATATAGGTTTCTCAAGAGGCAGGTCAGGTAGTCTGGTATTCCCATCTCTTTCAGAATTTTCCACAATTTATTGTGATCCACACAGTCAAAGGCTTTGGCATAGTCAATAAAGCAGAAATAGAGGTTTCTGTGGAACTCTCTTGCTTTTTCTATGATCCAGTGGATGTTGGCAATTTGATCTCTGGTTCCTCTGCCTAATACTTGGTTTAGGACTTACATATATGAATGGAAAATGAAAAAACTGATTGGAAACTGCATTTGTGTGGTTCTTTTTTTTTTTTTTTTAATATTTTCTTGATGTGTGGACCATTTTAAAAGTCTTATTGGATTTGTTACAGTATTGCTCCTGTTTTATGTTTTGGTTCTTTGGCCCCCTGACCAGGGATTGAACACTGTGCCCCCTGGAGAATTCCCAGCTCTTACACAACTTTAGACTTTACTATACAGTGACCTTAATAGGCTTTTTCTTGGGGAATCCCTAACGTCATTATCTTTAGATTGTTCCTTTTGGGCTGCTTAGATTCTTCAAAATGACTTTTCTGATCTACTGCCTGAAAAGGTGACACAAAGTGGCCAGCATTCTGAGAGGTGACTGGTGAAAAAGTTGGGTTTAGCTCAGTAATTAGTATTTAATGTTATTTTCCCCGCTTTTGACATAACATCCCTGCAGTCACTTGTGCCCAGATTCCATTAGTTTTATTCTCCCCAGAGTAAAAAAAAAAAACACCTCATTTTTCTGCTTAGGTAGGAGGGGAACTTAACCTGACTGGGCAGTGTCCGGGAGAAAGACTTTGAGCTGTTTCAGCCTCTCCTTTTCTACTTCCAGAATACCTGGTGCTGCCAATCTCTGAGCCGTCTAGGGGTTCTGCAGTATAAAACAAGTAGCTTCTCAGCTTTCCCCACTGCTGGCTTCAGAAAATTTTGGTTTCCTAGTCAGTTTCCACTTAACTTTTAGCTTTCTAGTTTCTAGATTTTATTTCTGTTTCCTCTTCTATTCATTTTGTCATTATAAGTTTCTGTACTTCATATTACCTTTTATTTTCATTTTATTAGGTTTTTGAACAGGAGTTAATGTTAGTGGGTACATTCAACATGCCCTAACTAGAAATTGTCATTTATTTCAGTAATTCTTCTCACTAAATACTTTCCATTTAGTCATTTTATTCATGACCTTAATGTTTCTTATTTTTATCTGTTTTCTTAAAATCAGTGTTAGAAGCTGCTGCATAAAGCAACTATACGCCAATAAAAATTAATTTTAAAATTATCTATTAGTTAATTTGAAAAAGAAACTGCTGCAAATGAGCTGTTTGAAAGGATATGAATATGTTATGTTATTATCATCCTTAGTGATTTTTAAAAATTTAGTCTTTTGAACCTTCTTATAGCACTTACTATAATTAGTTGCTTATGATTTTTTAGGGCAGTTTATTCCTTCAGAACAGGGAGTAAGAAACTACTCAGTTAACAAGATTCATTTCAAGTTACTAAAGTGTGTTGCCGTGTTAGCAATGAGGAATTTATTGTTATGTCAATACTGGTCTATTCTAATTAACTTCCTCATTGCCTTCAATTTGATGATCTGTTTATGTTTATTCCCTTTCCAATTTCTTTCTTTCCACGGCTAAGTTAAAATTGTAAGGGAAAGCCACTGTTCTCCTAGATTTTGCAATTTGAATGTAGATCATAATAGCATCCCTTTTAGAGCCAGAAATGATTTCAAGCTATCACTTATGCCAGACCACTGCCCACAAAAGGGGATTCCTGAATCATGTATAAAAGGTTAAGTACCCATGTTTAGCGATCTCTTGGAGTAAGTGTGCAACCTCCAATGGTTGTTTTGGTATTTCTCAATGGTGTAGTGAAATTCTTAGTGATGTTTTTGTAGGATGCCCATGTGAGTAATATAGAGGTAAGGGAGAAGTTCCGGGTTTTTTTTTTTAAGAGATAAATAGGATAATGATGAATAAAGGAAGCAGATAATCTATAAAGAAAAGGGTTGACATGAAATAGAAGCAGCTAGAAGAGGTAATGGAGGTCAGGTAGGATTGTGAGACTGTGGAAATGGAGACCGAGGATTGTCATGTATTTATTATGTTTATCAGCTACTTTATACTATCATGCTAAAGTGGATAAAATCATAAGGGTTAGAAAAGGAATCTTTTACCATGTTTCATCTCACCTCTTTCCGAGCCAAACCTAGACATTTTGATTAGACTGTAAGGTGCTAATTAAAATCACCAAGTGAACCATTTCTCATTTACTCTTAATTTGCAAGCACCACTATAATGATGCATATTATTAAGTGTGTCAGATTAACTTGGCTCTGAATTTTAATTTATTTGACACTGAACTCCATTTACGTAAGTTCTCCTTTCCAGGGGGTTATTCACATAGCAAGGTGATATTTTGCAAAGTTGTGAGCACTGGTTAAACATCATGAGTCCTGTATTCAATTACCCATATCTTGTCTGTTTACAAGCTTAAGCAATTCTTTATGTAATAAAAAATCCCATAAAACACAAAAAAAAAAAAAAGAAAAGGAATCTTTTTAAATTTATATTTGATAAATTTTAGAGTTAGAAAAGACATATACTCAGAGCTTAAGGTAGATTTTGTTCAAGAAAACAGTCAACAAATCTAAAGCATTAGTAGGTCTAAAGCTATGAAATGCATTGATTGAGCCACACGGGCCATGGGGCTTTTCTTTTATTTGTACATCTTTTGAGAGGGAAAAGACTGATAAAGGGAGTTGGTGTTGACTGTCACAACACTACACAGACAAATCCTTAGACAGAAACATTTGCCAACAAATCCTTAAACAGACACAGTGGCTATCTTGAAGAAATCAAATTGATGAAATAAATAGCTGATAGCAGAAATTATTCTTGAGTCAGTTTACCCTGTTTAAAAAGTTGATTTAAAAGGAAACAGTTATTATTGCCTTTTTCTCCCTTTAGATTTTTTTCTCAATTTGAAATTTATTTTGAAATGATATTTTGGTTTGAGTTAAGTGATTAAAAAATAGAGAACAAATGGAATATCAGGTTTTTAAAAAATTGTTTTACAAGATTAAATATTCTTTTATATAGCCTATTCCCTAATTATAGGAAAAGAGACTTACACAAAAGGAAATGGTAGATATTGAGAAAGAAACAATGTTCTTCTTAGCACAGTTTCAGGTGTGAATTTCTGAGTTTTTGGTCATGTACTTTATATGGCTGTTATATACTGTGAAATAAAAAGATACCACTGTTATTTTGGCTTGGTTAAATAAAGTGTGTATACTGTAATACAGTTTTTCCATTAAATATTTTAGATATTTATACCAGAGTTCAATGTATTTATAGTAAGGTATTAAGAACTTTTCTCTTATAATTTCATAGAACTAACTTTCTTTTTATTTTTTTCAAATTTAAAAAGTTTTATAATGGAAAATTTCAAGGAAAAAACCTCTCAGGAAAAGAATCATCACCCAGTTTTAACAATTATCACCTATAATCCAGTCTTTTTTCATGTTACAAATTTGTTTTTAGGTTAATGTCACTTCCGATTGCTCTGTGATTAATATATTTCAAAATTAAAAGATCTTATAAGCTTGATTGGCTAAATGAAATCTTCCTCCCCCCAAATTACTTTGCTTTACGTTATTACTCTATTTGGAAAAGGTGTTTTGGCCATGTCCAGGTTTGTATATCTAAGATAGCTGTCATGAAAACACAATTATATTTTCTGCTCTTTCATCACTTATTAAAGACAAAGATTTTTATATAGACTTAAGTGTAAATATGATTTTAAAAAATTCAACAACAATCACCAAACCTATAAATATATAGGATCTTACCTTTCCTTTTTTCTTTTGTCTCTGGGACTGGTGTGTAAGGAATCTGCTGTCTTTCTTCTACACCATTAAAAAAAAAAGCTATGTCATGTGATTTGTTTCACTTTGTCTTAACCTTTGTACTCACTGAACAGGTGAAAAAAAAAACAAACTAGACTTCCTTAGCAAAAGATTGACTCGAAGAATAATTTCTTAAAGTCATCTTTGACTTTTTTAGTATAACAAGTAAGGTGGCTTTAGCTTAATCTTTGTGTTTCTTAATTTCTCTTAAGAAATTTAAATATTAACAAATTTACCTTGTCCGTTAAAGTATGTAATATTAAAAATGCATAATTTGAAAGATGCATTGCTAAAGTGATTTAAATGTTAGTCCTAAAGGTATTTTATATTTTGAAAGACTCAAGTTGAAAAGATCCCACTAAGTTTTGTATTCCGGTGAGTTTCACCTTTGTTGTTTACTCATTTTATAACACCATCATTGGTGGTTTTACTGCCAAGTTATAACAGGAGCAGACTGCTCAAAGCATCAGAAGACCCGCCCCTTGGCCATCGTGTGGCCCTCAAAGAATCAGTTACCTTCCTTGTGCTTCCTTGTGTAACTTCTGTGTAAAATGGAATACTTTTCCATTTTACATCTAATTGTAGTAGATAGATCAGGTAAAAACATAGTTAAAATTCATTGTTGGTAATAAATAATCATGGGGTTCAGAATGAGTTAGTTCTAACAGATTTAACTCAGTATCCCTAATCTGTGAAACAAAGAGATTGAAGTAGATGTTGTTTTATGTTTGAAATATCTATGAGTGCATATAACCATGTAAATTGTAGCAGCAGCAGACACATTTATTATGCTATAGTAATTGAGGTTCAAAGTGAAGACTTTACTTCTGTTTAACAACGAGACAAAAATAAATAGAAATTCCTTGGTGGGTTTAATTTTCTTCATCTGTTACTGTTTTGGGAACTTCATTTAATACCAGTTAACTTTTGATTCCTTTTATCTGAAGCACATAGAGTTTCCAAGAAAACAACTCTCTGAATATGGTTTGCCACATTTTCCATATTTATGGAGCAATACTTTGGGAAAAATAACAATTCTGATTCAACCCTTTGCTTAAATTTGTAACCTTTTTGAGCTGCAAAAGTACTTAGTAGTTCTTATATACCTGTACAGTTTTTTAATGTTAAAAAGTTAGGTACACTTTAAAAGAAAATAGCCTATTACAGTAGAAAAATAGAAAATTGCTGATTGGTAACCTTCTTATGAAAATTAAATTGTCCCAATTGGCATAAAATCTCTGGGAATCTATCAGTACCCAAACGTCTAAGCCCTTTATGGGCCTTTGATTTATTAATGATATAATTTCTAATTTGTAACCATTTTAAACAGTTTTAAAAAGAGATGTCATCATTTGGTTTGTTCTTTTCTTTTGAAAATAGAAAAAAAAAATAAATAGAAATTCCAGGTTGTCTGTTTCGTTATATTTATCTTTTATTTGGTTATTATGAGATTCTGTCTATAGGAAAATTTCTGAGTTTAGATTATTTTATTATGGTAGTAGGGTATGAGAGTGTAAAGTGTGTGGAGGATAGATATTTGGATCTGTGAGACTTACCTAGTGATTGTGAAAACTGTTAAAGTTGGTATCTGTATTTGAAAGAGATTGAATAGAATAATTATATTTTAAACTTAAAGTAGAAATTTGTGATATTGAAACAGAATTTAATTTTCAAGCAAGATTCAAGATTCAAATTCAAAATTTCTTTTTATATGTAATCTTGAAGTATTTAGATGATAACTATCATCCTACCTCTATTTTTTTCAGAATTTTTCTCTACCCTTTGTATAATTGATCTTGCATAGGTAGTAAGTGCACATCACTGGTACTTTTTGTGATTATTTGATAAAGATGGTTATTGTTTGTAATTAATATCATACTGCTGCTGCTGCTGCTGAGTCGCTTCAGTCGTGTCCGACTCTGTGCGACCCCTGAGACGGCAGCCCACCAGACTCCCTGTCCCTGGGATTTTCCAGGCAAGAACACTGGAGTGGGTACTACTTATATAATTAGACTTGTAATGTTCCTATTATATTCTCAAGGAAATTAGCTAATTATTTTACAGTGCTAAAGAACAGTTGATAATTTAGAAATATCAATTTTAATTAAAGCAGTAAAGAAGTTAAAGAAAATATATTAATTTAAAGCTATGAACTTTAAAATCAGATTGGACTGTTGATTTTCTTACTCTGCAGTGTAATCAGAGCTGTGTTACTTTAAATGATTTGGTAAACCGTACAAGATTTCCAAGATATCAAAGAATTCTATAGCAAAAAGATACTTGAAAACCACTGTTTTAAAATTTAACTTTCTTGTTAATCTTGAGGATATGATAAGAAGTACAAATGCATTCTGATCTATATAAGACTTTAAGGATTTTCTGTGATAAACTTTGTATTTTCTTACAAGAAAGTAAAGTGGAGAATAAGAAAATAGAAGGATTTGGGGATGAGAAGAGATGGATGCTAAAAAAGTCTGTGTTGATGGGGCAAATTTCTGTGTTCAGGTAGCTCAGTGATAAAGAGTCTGCCTGTAGTACAGGGGAGACGGGTTCAATCCTTGGGTTGAGAAGATCCCCTGAGGAAGAAAATGGCAATCCTGATATTCTTGTCTGGGAAATCCCTTGGACAGAGGAGTCTGTCAGGCTGCAGTCCATGGCATTGCAAAAGAGTCAGACACAACTATGCAACTGAACACCAGCATAAGGAGTTATCACAAACTGCGGTTGAATAACTTATAAGTATCCTATGTACTTGAGACTGAGTAAAGTTAATTGATTTTCTCTTCATTATAGTAAGAGGAATATTGCATACTTTTGATTTCAGGAAGGAAAAACAAATTAGAAGTGTAGAAGAAGAAATTGAACAGGAAAAACAAGCAGCAGAGGGTATTATCAAAAATATGTCTCCTGAAAAACAAGTCAAGTATATAGAAATGAAAACCACAAATGAGAAATTATTACAGGTAATACTAGCTACTACTCTATGCTGGACTACAGCAATCTTACTACTGAAAATATGTTCTGAAAGTGGGCAGGATTGGCATCCCCTGAGAGCTTGACTAGACCTACTGATCAGAGTCTTCATTTTAACAAGATGATTCATACAAACCTTTAAATTTTGAAAAAACTCATCTAGAAAACTTTTTTTTCTTATGTTGTACAGTGACATAACTTTTACTATATTATTCAGTTCTGTGCATCATTCATTTTTGCAGGTCATAAAGATATCAATACATGAAGCGCTTGTTTTTTAATGAGCTTTTAATGAAAACATTAAAAGGCCATATACAACAGAGCCATATGGATATTTACTTTCTTTCCTTTTCTTTCTTCCTAATAAACACCTTTTACTTGCTGTGTCCTCAGTTTGAACAGCTGTTGTCCCCTAATATGGTAAGCAATTTGAATGACTGCTGAGGGGTTATTGAGACTGCTCTCAGCATTCAGTCATAATGGTGACTCAGGTTTGCAAGGTATTATTGCCCTTTCATGCCCAGATTTTCTTTAAGCAAGCAATTAAAAGAGAATTAGTCCCCACAAATATCAATGAATGTAGTTTTAGTTTCTCAGATAATTCTTTATTGACAATTTAATATAATTTTTTATTTCAGACACAATTTATGAAACATGATAAAACATTGATGAAAGAGTGTTATAAAAATGCTGAAATACTATCAAAATATAGCTAATATTGCACAGGGGTTTTTGAATGGGTCTAGTTGGCCCTTGAACAACTTGGATGTTAGGAACAGCAACCCCTGTGCAGTTTAAAACCTGTGTATAACTTATAGTTTGCCCTCAGTGTCTGAGGTTTCGCATCCACAGATTCAACCACCTTTGGACTGAGTAGTACATATTTCTTGAAAAAAAATCTGTATGTCATTGCACCCATGCAGTTCAAACCTGTTATGTTCAAGAGTCAATGGTAAACAGTTGAAGGGTCTTATCCCTAAGAGTGTGCTATGTAAATTGCTATAGGTCTTAGCCTGAAGAGAAAATGGTCAAAAAATATGGAAACATGGTTAAAAAGTCAAATAAAAATTATAGCTTTAAACAGTAACATCATTAATTTAAAGTCTTCTGATATTTGATATTCTCCAAACACAGTGATGATTCACTGAAAAGTTCTGGCTCCCTTTTAACAATTCATGAAGTATTTAAAAGGTAGATCATGGTAAGATTTTTAATAATGATGAAATAAATTGGCAAAATAGAAATAATGTTAATAAATTCTAGTCAAATTATAAGATATGGGTTGAAAATGTTTACAAAAGTTACTTCACATATATTTGAAATGTTGATAAATAAATTATTCTTATGTAATTTGCATATATATTTGCTTTTTTCCCTTCTTCTTAGGAATTAGATACACTTCAGCAACAGCTAGATTCACTGAATATGAAAAAAGAGAGCTTGGAATCTGTAAGTATAAAAAATAGTAAAAAAATAGATTCAGTGGGCATGGAAGCCCACTCCAGTGTTTTTGCCTGGAGAACCCATGGACAGAGGAGGCTGGCAGGCTGCAGTCCAAAGGGTCTCAAAAAGTTGGGACGTGACTGAAGCGACTTGGCACATCATGGCAGATTCAGTTATTGAGTACCTACCTGTACAAAAATCAGGGTGCCTGCTGAGGCACACAAAATCTAATGGTAATTTTAAAACATGTGAACAAGAGACTAAAAACAAATGAAAAAGGGGAGGTGAGTTCGTTAAAGATGTAAAAGCTCGCATTTGCTTTATTATTTATGTAAAGCATTTTGAGGGCTTCCCTGGTGGCTCAGAGGTTAAAGCGTCTGCCTGGAATGCAGGAGACCTGGGTTCGATCCCTGGGTCGGGAAGATTCCCCTGGAGAAGGAAGTGGCAACCTACTCCAGTACTCTTGCCTGGAGAATCCCATGGATGGAGGAGCCTGGTAGGCTACAGTCCATGGGGTCGCAAAGAGTCAGACACGACTGAGCGAAAAGCATTTTAAAATTCACAAAACATATTTGTTATAAAATATTAAATAAGATGAATGTAAAGATGCCTGTTTCTTTTCTCTCTTTCTAGACAGTTGCTCTTACATTTGCTGAGTGCTTATTATGTGCTTTTTTGAGCTCTTCATATGTGTCACCAGCATTGTTATTTTACCTTCACAACAGTCCTCTAATCCTATCTTTGTTTTACTGTTGACAAAAACCTCAAGTCGAATGTACAGTGGATATACTGTCTGCAGCTTTTGTTTTTTTTTAATATAACATTCTCTCTCAAATGTCTGTTCATGTCAACTCTTAAGATATCTCCCTCATTATTTGAAATTACTGCACTATACTACATTGCATGATTATATATAGCACAGCCTTGTAGGTGACTAGGCTTTTCATAGTTTTTTTTAAGATTATGAAACAATGTTGTAGTAAAAATATACATTTTTGCTGAGTTACTATGAGTGTATCTTAAGATAAATTTCCCACATTGGGTAAAAAGTTATAAACTTCTAAAATGTTGTGACATTGCCAAATTGCCTTCCGAAAAGCTTGTTTCATTTTATACTCCTAATCCCAATGTATGAAAGTGTGCATTTCCCCATATATTCATTAATAGCATGCATTATCAATCCATCGTTTGCCTCCTTTGTCAAAAATAAGGTATCCATAGGTGCATGGGTTTATTTCTGGGCTCTCTTGTTCCATTGGTCTATGTTTCTGTTTTTGTGCCAGTATCATACTGTCTTGATGACTGTAGGTTTGTAGTATAATCTGAAGTCAGGAAGGTTGATTCCTCCAGCTCCATTCTTCTTTCTCAAGACTGCTTTGGCCATTTGGGGTTGTGTTTCCATATGAAATGTGAAATTTTTTGTTCTAGTTCTGTAAAGATGCCATTGGTAATTTGATAGGGATTGCATTGAATCTGTAGACTGCATTTGGTAGTATAGTCATTTTCACAATATTGATTCTTCCTACCCAGGAACATGGAATATCTCTCCACCTGTTTATGTTGTCTTTGATTTCTTTCACCAGTGTCTTATAATTTTCTATATACAGTTATATAGGTTTATTCCTAGATATTTTATATGTTTTTGTTGCAGTAATGAATTCCTTAATTTTTATTTCTGATTTTTCATTGTTAGTATACAGGAATGCAAGTGATTTCTGTGTATTGATTTTGTATCCTGTGACTTTGCTAAATTCACTGGTTAGCTCTAGTAATTTTCTGATAGTATCTTTAGGGTTTTCTATGTATAGTATAATGTCATCTGCAAAAAGGGAGAGCTTTACTTCTTTCTGATCTGGATTCCTTGTATTTCTTTTTTGAAATAAATTTTTTATGTCACTCTTTTTGGCATTAGTACATATATGCCTAAAACTACATGAATGTAAAGAAATGTTACAATATTCTCAAATGAAGAAAAGGTAAATCCCAACTCTGTTTAACCTTAGCTGGATTCCTTTGTGGATTTTTTGGTAGGAGGGTGGACTTGTTCTTTAAAACAACATTATGTCAAATATCAGTCAACAAATATTTAATATCTGCTGTATGCTCACTACTGTGCTAAGTATTATTGATTCAGTTCACAGGTGTGTGAAAAAAATCAGGTGAAGGATCAACATGAGCTTGAGTCTTCAGGAATGGTTTTATCAAGATGAAATTTGAACATGTCTATAAGTGGTTAAGTAAAATGGAAGGGGAAGATACTGTGAAGAGGGATATCTCAAAATGTCTGCATTTTTTTCTGTTGATGTTTTATTATCATGACTTTTCACCTGAAGCTAATATATTGTTGGTACAAAAGTAATTGTGGCTTTGAATTGTTGAAATTTGCCATTTGATATTGGAGAAGGAAATTGGCAACCCACTCCAGTGTTCTTGCCTGGAGAATCCCAGGGACTGGGGAGCCTGGTGGGCTGCCGTCTTACGGGGTTGCACAGAGTCAGACATGACTGACGTGACTTAGCAGCAGCAGCAGCCATTTGATATTGTAATACATTCTTAAATAAATATGGTTCTGTTATACATCATTTTAATGCATATTTCTCACTTCATGTTTTCTTGCTAGTAACTTATTACTTGCTATTTATTTATATTTATTTTAGAATATAGAAATGATGTTAGACAAAAAGCAAATTGGAGCAATTTTTTTTATTTGAGGATTTTTTTTTATTCGACTTCAAAATGGGTCATAAAGCAGCAGACACAACTCACAACATGAGCACTGCATTTGGCCCAGGAATTGCTAACAGACGTACAGCGCAGTGGTGATTCAAGAAGTTTTGCAAAGAAGATGAGAGCCTTGAAGATGAGGAGTGCAGTGGCCAGCCATCGGAAATTGACAAAAACCAATTGAGATCTATCATCATAGCTGATCCTCTTACATCTACACAAGAAATTGCCTAAGAACTCAGCATCAACCATTCTACAGTCATTCAGCATTTGAAGCAAATTGGAAAGGTGAAAAAGCTCGATAGATGGGTGCCTTGTGAACTGACCGAAAAGCAAAAAAATCATCATCCTGAAGTGTTGTCTTCTCTTATTCTATGGAACAACAATGAACTATGTCTCAATTGGATTGTGACATGCAATGAAAAGTGAGTTTTATGTGACAACTGGTGACAACCAGTTCAGTGATGGGACTGAGAAGAAGCTTCAAAGCACTTCCCCAAACCAAACTTATACCATAAAAAGGTCTTAGTCACTGTTTGGTGGTCTGCAGCCCATCTGATCCTCTACAGCTTTCTGAATCCAGAAAGAATTCAACAGAAAGGGCCCAATTCTTTGCCACGATAATGCCCGACCCCATGTTACACAAGCAGTGCTTCAAAAGTTGAAAAATTTGGGTTATGTAGTTTTGCGTCATGCACCATATTCACCTGACCTTTCACCAACCAATTACCAGTTCTTCAAGCATTTCAACAACTTTTTGCAGGGAAGTGCTTCCACAACCAGCAGGAGGCAGAAAATGCTTTCCAAGAGCTAGTCGAATCCTGAAGCACGGATTTTTATGCTACAGGAATAAACAAACATTTCTTGTTAGCAAAAATGTGTTGTTGCTATTTTCATTAATAAAGATGTGTTTGAGCTTAGTTATAATGATTTAAAATTCATGGTCCAAAACCACAGTTACTTTTGTACCAACCTAATACTTACACTGTGTATATAACCCTTTGCCTGTGGACTTTCAGACATTTCCTCTTGTTCACTTTTTCCCTTTTTTATTATTTTTTCTCTTTGGCTTTCAAAAAGGAGGAGCTCTTCCCTCTTAAAAATCTTATTAATGCTGTGGGCCTGCTTTCAGATATCAGCATTAACTTTTATTTTTGTTAACTTAGAAAAATTCTTTAGATCTCAGATAATCAATTTTCACATCTGTAAAACAGAATTAATGGTACTGTCTTACAGAGTTGCTTTGAGTGTTAAAAGAATATGAAGTATAAAGTCTATACTTTATATATAAGTATATATACTTATAAAGTATATATGTATAAGGTATATAAAGAATTTGAAGTATAGTGCCTGGCACAGAATACATGCTCAATAAATAGTAGCTTCAAATGTCATTTTCATCATTATAATCACCACTAACACCCCTAGCTCTTTTTATTTTCTTTTGAAATTATGCTATCCCTTATTTTCTCTTTGTGAACAGTAGAACAGTGGGGAATACATGGTAATTTTACTACTCATTTCTACTAGTTTCCTAGTGCTGCTGTAATAAAGTTTTACAACTGAGTGACATAAAACAACAGAGGAAATATTCTAATACTTCTGGAGGCTAAAGGTCTTAAAGTATCAGCAGAGACTTGTTTCCTCTGGAACACTAGGTAGAATCCTTCCTTGCCTATTCTTAGCTTCTGGTACTGGCTGTCAGTCCTTGGTATTTGCTCCTTAACTTGTATCTGTATCACTCTGTTCGCCGGTGTCATCAAATGGCATTCTCATGTATCTCTGTGTGTGTGTGTGTATGTATGTATCTCTGTTTTTATCCTCATGTATCTCTGTTTTTATCTTTTCCAATAAAGACAGTAGTTATACTGGATTAAGATTCACCTTAATGAGCTCAAGATATCAGAACTTAATTAAATCTGCACAGACTGCATTTCAAATTAGGTCACGTTCACAGGTGCTGGAGATTAGGACTTCAACGTATATTTTGGGGGGATATAATTCAACCCATAACATTGTAGGAAAACATATATATGATCTATTTAGGGGAAAATATCTTCCTTCTAGAGATCAGTTCTTTGGCCTTTGGATTAGGTTTTGTGGTTCAAGTTATACATAGATCATTTTGTTTTCTTTATTATCTTCCCTCTGGTAGAGATGTCTGTATCTTTGTTTAGGTCTTATATTTAGAAACTAAAATAAACTAAAGCTACCACCTTCTTGTGAATCTTAGACTGAATCGCTTACAAACGTATATAGGGATTTATTTTTATTCTTCAGTGTTTAGAATTTGTAGCGTTCTTGAGTATTATAGATATTTGATATCTCTATTTAAAAAAGCTCGTAGTTTAAATTTGTCCTTAGTTATAAACTGGAAACTATTTGAATAGTTTTTGATAAAATACTAAAATTATTTTTTTAATTCTCTTTAGGAAATCGCACACTCCCAGGTAAAACAGGAGGCTGTATTGTTACATGAAAAACTTTATGAGTTGGAGTCCCATCGAGATCAGATGATTGCAGAAGACAAAAATATGGGATCTCCAATGGAAGAAAGAGAGAGATTACTCAAGCAGGTAGGAAAAACAAACATACTTATTTTAAAATGTCAGGATTTGGTAAATGTATACATTTGTTTTATTTAAGGCATATGCATTGAACAGAAAGCCAATAAGCTTATTTAAAAAACAAAAAGGTGAAAAGCAAACTCCACCTAAATTAATATGAACTGCTTGACCAAGAAAATCCAGATAAAAGTCATTTCTCACATAAAAACTTTTTATTTTTTTTACTTAAATTCTAATTTTGTATGGTCTTTTTTTTTTTTTTTTTTTTTTTTTTTTTTGTTTTCATGCTCCCCATCCTGAACCCTCCTCCCTCCCAACCTCCCCATACCATCCCCTTGGGCCTTCCCAGCGCACCAGCCCCAAGCATCCAGCATCGTGCACTGAACCTGGACTGGCATCTCGTTTCATACATGACATTTCACATGTTTCAATGACATTCTCCCAAATCTTCCCACCCTCTCCCACAGAGTCCATAAGACTGTTCTATACATCAGTGTCTCTATTTGTATGGTCTTCATGCATATTTGATCATTTTTTAATGTTTTGGTTCCTTACAAGAAAAACTCTTCTTATTGGTCAGTAAATAATTAGACAATCTTACAGAAAATGTATTCCATTATTTGCTTTAGGCCTCATATTTGGAAAGTTAAGTGCCCCAAGGCTGATGAGTTTGTGTGGTTATTTCTATCAGTGCCTGGATGAAAGTGAATGGATTTAAAATGTCCTGTGAGATCACAGTATGTCAGCATGTTGTATCACATGTGTTCAGTAGTTTTCTCACTGCGCCAAGGCTGGCTTTAATTTAGCCTATTATTTATCCTGAGACACCCTAAAACACCCTAAACATACAGCCCTTAGGAGCCTATATATTTGGGAAACAGCTCTAGTGAATAACCTGTAAATGGGACTCCTTTGTGGTCTTAGATTGAATCCAATGGGTTTGTAAGAACAGTAAGGATCACCTCAAGCTTCCCAGGTGGCATTAGTGGAAAAGAACTGGCCTGCCAGTGTAGGAGACACAAGAGGCGCAGGTTCAATCCCTGGGTTGGGAAGATTCCCTGGAAGAAGGCATGGCAACCCTCTCCATATTCTTGCTTGGAGAATCCCATGGACAGGGGAGCTTGGTGGGCTAAGTACATAGGGTCACAAAGAGTCAGACTCAAATGAAGCAACTTAGCACACACAGGAGCTATTTAGGTATTAGAATCATTCCATAAAGGTATTATAATCTAGAATCTCTGAAACTCCTTGGAAAGAGATCATTGAAGGGGACTAAAGAGTGATCCTGGGATAGAATTGCTAAATAAAATATAGAAGATTAAGTTAAATTTGAATTTCAGATAAGCAATGAATAATCTTTCAGAATAAATATATACATAAAGATGATAGATCAGATCAGATTAGTCGCTCAGTCGTGTCCGACTCTTTGTGACCCCATGAATCGCAGCACGCCAGGCCTCCCTGTCCATCACCAACTCCCAGAGTTCACTCAGACTCATGTCCATCGAGTCAGTGATGCCATCCAGCCATGTCATCCTCTGTCGTCCCCTTCTCCTCCTGCCCCCAGTCCCTCCCAGCATCAGAGTCTTTTCCAATGAGTCAACTCTTCGCATGAGGTGGCCAAAGTCTGGAGTTTCAGCTTTAGCATCATTCCTTCCAAAGAAATCCCAGGGCTGATCTCCTTCAGAATGGACTGGTTGGATCTCCTTGCAGTCCAAGGGACTCTCCAGAGTCTTCTCCAACACCACAGTTCAAAAGCATCAATTCTTCAGCGCTCAGCCTTATTCACAGTCCGACTCTCACATCCGTACATGACCACAGGAAAAACCATAGCCTTGACTAGACGAACCTTTGTTGGCAAAGTAATGTCTCTGCTTTTGAATATGCTGTCTAGGTTGGCTGTAACTTTCCTTCCAAGGAGTAAGCGTCTTTTAATTTCATGGCTGCAGTCACCATCTGTAGTGATTTTGGAGCCCAGAAAAATAAAGTCTGACACTGTTTCCACTGTTTCCCCATCTATTTCCCATGAAGTGGTGGGACCGGATGCCATGATCTTCATTTTCTGAATGTTGAGCTTTAAGCCAACTTTTTCACTCTCCTCTTTCACTTTCATCAAGAGGCTTTTGAGTTCCTCTTCACTTTCTGCCGTAAGGGTGGTGTCATCAGCATATGTGAGGTTATTGATATTTCTCCCGGCTATCTGGATTCCAGCCTGTGTTTCTTCCAGTCCAGCGTTTCTCATGATGTACTCTGCGTATAAGTTAAATAAACAGGGTGACAATATACAGCCTTGACATACCACAAAAGTTACTCATTGTTTTTCTGAAATTGAAATGTAATGGGGATTGCTAAATCTGGCAACTCTACTTTGTGTGTAGGTTGGGAGTAGGTAATAGGGGGAGCAGGGGTAGGGAGACAGTCTCAAACATCCTAGATATTTATTTAAACTGATTCGGTCCTGAAAATGTGTTAATCTCATTGTGCTTTGTTGGATATATCAGTCACCACTCTTTCTTTGAGGAGGAAAGAAAAATCTGTGACTAGTTCCCCAGTGATGTTCCTTTTAACTTAAAAGGTTGAATTTTAAGAAATAAGTTAAAAGAAAGAGACTAGATTTGACATTTTAGTACATGCCTTTAGAAGGAAAATCTCTTTAAGATGGCCTAACAATGAACAGTTCTTTAAATTCTGTTTTCTCTTTGTACATTTATAGGTTAAAGAAGATAATCAGGAAATAGCCAGCATGGAGCGACAGTAAGTACATTTATATTAGGACATTTTACATTCATTTCTCATCTTTTAAATTGTGTAAGTGTATAAGAGATGCATATTGTTAGTCCTTTTTTTCAGTGGTTCATAGTGACAATGCAGCTTTCAGTTTTATTTATAGCTTTAAATAATTCTTTGAATGTTTAGTTAGGAGCCATTATGTAGTATAATTACTTTTTTAAAACAGCCTTATTGTGATGTAATACATACTATACAATTCACATATTTAAAGTGTACAACTTAGAGGTTTTTAGTATATTCACAGAATTGTGTAACCACCACCTCAGTCAATTTTCAAACACTTCAGTCACCCCACTAACAACCCATATCCCATCACATCTCTCATCCCCAATTCCCAGCCCTAGGCAACCACTCTGCTTTATGTCTCTATAGGTTAGCCTGTTCTGGACATTTCATATAAATGAAAGCATACAATGTATAGTCCTATGTGGCTGGATTCTTACACTTAGCATAATGTTTCCCTTATGGTTGGGGACACTGAGTGTACCAGTGCAAGTGCATGGGACCTTTTGAAGGAGGTCACCATTATCTTCATTACCTCCACCATAGTTTGGCCTCAGGTCAAATAACATGCAGGAAACACAGCCCCGCCCTTCAACAGAAAATTGGATTAACGATTTACTGAACATGGCCCCACCATCAGAATAAGACCCAGTTTCCCCCTCAGTCTCTCCCATAAGCTTCCATAAACTTCTTATCCTTCTCCATCAGAGGGCAGAAAACCACAATCACAGAAAACTATCCAATCTGAACACCACACCCTTGTCTAACTTAATGAAACTATGAGCCATGCCATGTAGGGCCACCTAGAATGGATGGGTCATGGTGGAGAGTTCTGACAAAATGTGGTCCACTGGAGAAGGGAATGGCAAACCCTTCAGTGAACCTTGAGAACCTCATGAATAGTATGAAAAGGCAAAAAGATAAGACACTGAAAGATGAACCCCCCCAGGTTGGTAGGTGCCCAGTATGCTACTAGAGATCAGTGGAGAAATAACTCCAGAAAGAATGGAGAGATGGAGACAAAGCAAAAACAACACCCAGTTGTGGATGTAAAGTGATGGAGGTAAAGTCTGATGCCATAAAGAGCAATATTGCATAAGAACCTAGAATGTTAGGTCCATGAATCAAGGCAAATTGGAAGTGGTCAAATAGGAGATGGCAAGAGTAAACATCGACATTTTAGGAATCAGTGAACTAAAATGGACTGAAATGGGTGAATTTGACTGAGATGACCATTATATGTACTACTGTGGGCAAGAATTTCTTAGAAGAAATGGAGTAGCCATCATAGTCAACAAAAGAGTTTGAAATGTAGTACTTGGATGTAATCTCAAAAACGACAGAATAATCTCTGTTCGTTTCCAAGGCAAACCATTCGGTATCACAGTAATCCAAGTCTATGCCCTGACCAATATTGCTGAAGAAGCTGAAGTTGAATGGTTATGAAGACCTACAAGACCTTCTAGCACTCACACCCAAAAAAGATGTCCTTTTCATTATAGGGGACTGGAATGCAAAAGTAGGCAGTCAGGAAATACCTTGAGTAACAGGCAGATTTCGGCTTGGAGTACACAGTGAAGCAGGGCAAAGGCTAATAGAATTTTGCCAAGAGAATGCACTGGTCATAGCAAATACCCTCCTCCAACAGAAGGGAAGACTCTACACATGGACGTCACCAGATGGTCAATACCGAAATCAGACTGATTATATTCTTTGCAGCCAAAGATAGAGAAGCTCTATGCAGTCAGCAAAAACAAGAGGAGTTGACTGTGGCTCAGAGCATGAACTCTTTAAGCCAAATTCAGACTTAAATTGAAGAAAGTAGGGAAAACCACTAGACCATTCAGGTATGACCTAAATCAAATCCCTTATGATTATACAGTGGCAGTGACAAATAGATTCAAGGTATTAGATCTGATAGACAGAATGCCTGAAGAACTATGGATGGAGGTTCTTGACGTTGTACAGCAGGCAGTGATCAAGACCATCCCCAAGAAAAAGAAATGGAAAAAGGCAAAATGGTTGTCTGAGGAGGCCTTACAAATAGCTATGAAAAGAAGAGAAGCGAAAGGCAAAGGAGAAAAGATATACCCATTTGAATGCAGACTTCCAAAGAATTGCAAGGAGAGATAAGAAAGCCTTCCTCAATGATCAGTGCAAAGAAATAGAGGAAAACAATAGAATGGGAAAGACTAGAGATCTCTTCAAGAAAATTAGAGATACCAAGGGAACATTTCATGCAAAGATGGGCACAATAAAGGACAGAAATGGTATGGACCTAACATAAGCAGAAGATATTAAGAAGAGGTGGCAAGAATACACAGAAGAACTATACAAGAAAGATCTTCATGACCCAGATAATCATGATGGTGTGATCACTCATCTAGAGCCAGACATCCTGGAATGCCAAGTCAAGTGGGTCTTAGGAAGCATCACTAAGAACAAAGCTAGTGGAGGTGATGGAATTCCAGTTGAGCTGTTTTCAAATCCTAAAAGATGAAGCTGTGAAAGTGCTGCACTCAATATGTCAGCAAATTTGGAAAACTCAGCAGTGGCCACAGGGCTGGAAAAGGTCGGTTTTCCTTCCAATCCCAAAGAAAGGCAATGCCAAAGAATGCTCAAAGTACCACACAGTTGCCCTCATCTCACACGCTAGCAAAGTAATGCTCAAAATTCTCCAAGCCAGGCTTCAACAGTATGTGAACCATGAACTTCCAGATGTTCAAGCTTGTTTTCAAAAAGGCAGAGAGGAACCAGAGACCAAGTGGCCAACATTTGTTGGATTGTGGAAAAAGCAAGAGAGTTCCAGAAAAACATCTATTTCAGTTTTACTGACAATGTCAAAGCCTTTGATTGTGTGGATCACAATAAACTGTGGAAAATTCTTCAAGAGGTGAGAATGCCAGACCACCTGACCTGCCTCCTGAGAAATCTGTATTCAGGACAAGAGGCAACAGTTAGAACTGGACGTGGAACAACAGACTGGTTCCAAATCAGGAAAGGAGTACATCAAGGCTGTATATTGTCAGCCTGCTTATTTAACTTATATGCAGAATACATCATGAGAAATGTTGGGCTTGATGAAGCATAAGCTGGAATCAAGATTGCCGGGAGAAATATCAATAACCTCAGATATGCAGATGACACCACCCTTAGAGCCTCATGAGGAAAGTGAAATAGGAGAGTGAAAAAGTTGGCTTAAAGCTCATCATTCAGAAACTAAGATCATGCCATCTGGTCCCACGGCAAATAGATGGAGAAACAGTAGAAACAGTGACAGACTTTATTTTTTGGGGCTCCAAAATCACTGCAGATGGTGACTGCAGCCATGAAATTAAAAGACAGTTACGACCAACCTAGAAAGGAAGAAAAAGAAAGACAGTGACGTCACTCTGTAGTGTCCGACTCTGCAACCCCGTGGACTGTAGCCTACCAGGCTCCTCCGTCCATGGATTCTCCAGGCAAGAATACTGGAGTGGGTTGCCATTTCCTTCTCCAGGGGATCTTCCCAACCCAGGGATCGAACTCACGTCTCCCACACTGCAGGCAGATGCTTTACCTTCTGAGCCACCAAGAGAGCCCTATGACCAATCTAGACAGCATATAAAAAGCAGAGACATTACTTTGCTAACAAAGGTCAGTCTAGTCAAAGCTATGGTTTTTCCAGTAGTCATGTATGGATGTGAGAGTTGGATTATAAAGAAAGCTGAGCAGCAAAGAATTGTTGCTTTTGAACAGTGGTGTTGGAGAAGACTCTTGAGAGTCCCTTGGACAGCAAGGAGATCCAACCAGTCCATCTTAAAGGAAATCAGTCTGGAATATTCATTGGAAGGACTGAAACTGAAGCTGAAACTCCCAGTACTTTGGCCACCTTATGTGAAGAACTGACTCATTTGAAAAGACCCTGATACTGAGAAAGATTGAGGGTGGGAAGAGAAGGGATTGACAGCGGATGAGATGGGTTGGATGGCATCACCGACTCAATGGACATGAGTTTGGGTAAACTCTGGGAGTTGGTGATGGACAGGGAGGCCTGGTGTGCTGTAGTCCATGGGGTTACAAAGAATCAGACATGACTGAGTGACTGGACTGAACTGAATGTTTCCAAGGTTCATCTATGTTGTAGCATGTATCAGTATTTCATTTCTTTTTATTGCCAAATAATATCCCATTGCATGGATAGACCGTATTTATTTATCCATTCATTAATTGATAGACATTTGGATTGTTTCTGTTTTTTGGCTATAATGGATTATGCTGGTATGAAGATTCATGTACAAATTTTTGTGTGGACATATATTTTTGCTTCTCTTGTATATTTACCAAGACTGGAATTTACCTGGGAGTGCTGATTCACACAATAACTCTATATTTAACTTTTTTGAGGAGGTTCCAGACTATTTTCCAATGCTGCTAAACCATTTTACATTTTCACCAGCAGTGACTAAGTATTCCAGTTTCTCCATGACTTTATCAACACTTGTTAATTACCTTTTTTTTTATTATAACCATTATAGTGTGTGTGAAGTGGTATCTCATTGATTTGCATTTTCATGATGACTAATGAATGATGTTGAACCTTTTTTCATGCACTTATTTGTCATATGTATATATCCTTTGGAAAAATACTGTTCACATTCTTTGCCCATTTTTTTCCATTCAGTTTTATAAATTTTATTCATGTTTTGGCTGTGTTGGGTCTTCCTTACAGTGCATGGGCTCTTTGTTGCTATATGCTGGCTTTCTCTAGTTGTGGAGAGGGAGCCAGTCTCTAGGTGCAGCGCGTGGGCTTCTCCTTACAGTGACTTCTCTTGCTGTGGAGCACAGTCTTTAGGGTGTGGAAGCTCGGTAGTTGTGGCTCATGGACTTAGTTGCCCCATGGCGTGTGGGATCTTAGTTCCCAGACTGGGGATTGAACCCATGTCCCCAGCACTGGCAGGTAAATTCTTAACCACTGGGCCACCAGGGAAGTCCTCCCAATTTTAAATTGAATTATTAATTTATTTTTGACTGTGCCATGCAGGATCTTAGTTCCCTGACCAAGGATTGAACTGGAGTCCCTTCCATTGAAAGTGCAGAGTCTTAACCACTGGACTGTCAAAGAAGTCCATTTATTGTCTTATTACTGAATTGTAAGAGTTCTTTATATATTCTAAATAGATTCTCTCATTAGGTAAATGACTTGCAAAATTTTTCTTCCATTATGTGGATATTCTTTTTACTTTATGGTGTTCGTTGAAACACAGAAATTTTAAATTTTGATGATATCTGGTTTGTTTTCTTCTGTTGCTTGTGCTTTTGGTGTCAAGAAACCAGTGCCTAATTCAAGTTCACAAAGACTTATGCTTATGTTTTACTTTTATTTAACTGTTTTATAGTGCAGTTCTTATGTTTAGATCTGTGATCCATTAACTTATGTGAATGGTATGAGATAGGAGTCCAATTGTATTCTTTTCCTTGTGCATTTCCAGCTGTCCCAGTACCATTTGTTGAAATATTCTTTCAACAAATGTTGTTTAATGTTCTTCCTCTGTTAAACTGTTTTGGTACCTTTGTCAAAAATCAGTGTATATAGATACAGTCCTTTTTCTAGACTCAAAACAATTCTATTCCATGGCTGTATGTGTCTTTTCTTATTCCAGTACCATACTGTCTTGATTACTATTTGTTGTTATTATTCAGTCACTAATCATGTCCAACTCTTTACAACCCCGTGGGCTGTAGCATGCCAGGCTCCCTGTCCTTCATTATCTCCTGGAATTTGCTCAAATTCATGTCCATTGAGTCGGGGATACTATATAACCATCTCATCCTCTGCTTCCTTTTTTCTCCTTATGCCTTCAATCTTTCTCAGCATCAGGGCCTTTTCCAGTGAGTCTGCTCTTCACATCAGGTGGCCGGAGTATTGGAGTTTCAGGTTCAGCATAATTTCTCCCAAAGAATATTCAGAATTGATTTCCCTTAGGGTTGACTGGTTGAATCTCCTTGCAGTCCGAGGGACTCCCAAGAGTCTTCTCTAGCACCAAATTCAAAAACATCAGTTCTTTGGTGCTCAACCTTTTTACCTTTTTTATGGTCCATGGTCCAACTCACATTTGTACTACTGGAAAAATCATAGCTTTGATTATATGAACCTTTGTCAGCGAAGTGACATCTCTGCTTTTTAATGCGCTGTCTAGGTTTGTCGCAGCTTTCCTTCCAAGGAGTAAGCGTCTTTGAATTCTATGGCTGCAGTCACTGTCTGCAGTGATTTTGGAGCCCAGGGAAAGAAAATCTGACATTGCTTCCATTTTTTCCCCTTCTATTTGTCATAAAGTGATGGGAGCAGATGCTATGATCTTGGTTTTTTTCTAATGATTACTATAATTTTGTAATAAGTACAACTGCTTTTGTGAAAATTTTAACCCATATAATCTGGTCTCAATGGTAAATTTTCTGTTATTTTCCAACTTTTAAGACAAACTTTCTAACTTAGTTTAGCTAAAGATTTTTTTATTTTCTTAGTATGACAAGTAAAGTTCAAAAGAACTTTGGGGAAGTGTCTGCTGTTGAAGTCAGGCAAGCTGACATTCTCGGAATACACTTGTACTTTAAAGATGAATCACGAAAAAATATTTTTCTCTCAAAATTTATAGTTCTATTCTCAGAATAAAGCATATTTTTATCAATATTATTTCTGCAGATTAGAAAAGATTAAAGATTTTGTAACATCATCACTAAATGTTTTTATTGAATAGCAAAATCATCTGTCATAGATTAAATAATATTTTCAACAGGTTAACAGATATAAAAGAAAAAATAAATCAATTTAATGAAGAAATTAGACAACTTGACATGGATTTAGAAGAACACCAAGGTAATTTTTTTATATTTTTATGATATATAATAATAGACTAAAAAATAGATACATAGCAATATTTATATAGTACTAGGGTCTCAGGGACTCTTTGCCTGGGGTTTATTATTTAATTCTTTGTGATATCACTAAGTTTAATTGCTAAAATACTAAACTACTACAATACTAAATATAGTTAGTATTGAATTAAAGCCAACTAAAAGCTATATGTAACTTAAAATGGTTGTATAGAAAAGGGAACTCTCTAACACTGTTGGTGGGAATGCAAACTAGTACAGCCACTATGGAGAACAGTGTGGAGATGCCTTAAAAAACTGGAAATAGAACTGCCTTATGATCCAGCAATCCCACTGCTGGGCATACACACTGAGGAAACCAGAAGGGAAAGAGACATGTGTACCCCAGTGTTCATCACAGCACTGTTTATAATAGCCAGGACATGGAAGCAACCTAGATTCCCATCAGCAGATGAATGGATAAGAAAGCAGTGGTACATATACACAATGGAGGGTTA
>NW_011494898.1:5212555-5225032 GCF_000754665.1 Bison bison bison
AGCAATCCCACTGCTGGGCATACACACTGAGGAAACCAGAAGGGAAAGAGACATGTGTACCCCAGTGTTCATCACAGCACTGTTTATAATAGCCAGGACATGGAAGCAACCTAGATGCCCATCAGCAGATGAATGGATAAGAAAGCAGTGGTACATATACACAATGGAGTATTACTCAGCCATTAAAAAGAATACATTTGAATCAGTTCTAGTGAGATGGATGAAACTGGAACCTATTATACAGAGCGAAGTAAGCCAGAAAGAAAAACACCAGTACAGTATACTAACGCATATATATGGAATTTAGAAAGATGGTAACAATAATCCTGTGTACGAGACAGCAAAAGAGGCACTGATGTATAGATCAGTCTTATGGACTCTGTGGGAGAGGGAGAGGGTGGGGAGATTTGGGAGAATGGCATTGAAACATGTATAATATCATGTATGAAACGAGTCGCCAGTCCAGGTTCGATGCACGATACTGGATGCTTGGGGCTGGTGCACTGGGACGACCCAGAGGGAGGGTATGGGGAGGGAGGAGGGAGTAGGGTTCAGGATGGGGAACACAGGTATACCTGTGGCGGATTCATTTTGATATTTGGCAAAACTAATACAATATTGTAAAGTTTAAAAATAAAATAAAATTTAAAAAAAAAAGAAAAACATAAAAAAAAGAAAAAGAATTTATTTTGTTTTGCCAAGAAGTTCTTTTTTAATCAAGTAAAATGGGTTAAAGTTGCTCACAGATTTCTAAGTTATACTTCTTTTCATGGGCAATGTGGTAGAGTTGCAGAGGAGTGAGGATCAAGTCATAAATGTCACAAAAGGTCAGGAAGTTATTCCCCAGAGGGCCCAGTAATGAGGTAGCAAATATCGATTATCGAGTTCTCTGTCACCTTCCCCTAGCAGTGGCATTTGAAGAGCCAAGGAAGAACCAGAGCTCTGGGGGTGGAAACGCTGTGGTGTGGATGTGGGAGCTGCAGTGTGTGTGTGTTTGGGGGAGACTTTGGGCGTTACAGATTTCTAACCAGCTTCTCTCTAATAAAGGGGGAATGTGGGTTACTATGGCACTTTAATCACATATTAACTGCAAACCAGTTAGTATGTTAATTGGATTATCAACACTTGACTATATATTCTTAAAGTTAGGTATGGTATTGTAAATAATATACCTAGTATAGCAGAACAGATTAAGAAGAAGTGGCAAAAATACACAGAACAACTATACAAAAAAGGTCTTAATGACCTGGATAAACATGATGATGTGGTCACTCACCTAGAACCAGACATCCTGGAGTGTGAAGTCAAGTGGGCCTTCAAAAGCATTACTATTAAAGTTACTGGAAGTGATGGAATTCCAGTTGAGCTATTTAAAATCCTAAAAGATGTTACTGTGAAAGTGAAAGTGAAAGTTGCTCAGTCATGTCTGACTCTTTGCAACCCCATGGACTACACAGTCCATGGACTTCTTCAGGCCAGAATACTGGAGTGGGTAGCCTTTCCCTTCTCCAGGGGATCTTTCCAACCCAGGGATCGAACCCAGGTCTCCCGCATTGCAGGCGGATTCTTTACCAGCTGAGCCATAATGGAAGCCCGTTACTGTTAAAGTGCTGCACTAAATATGTCAGCAAATTTGGAAAACTCAGAAGTGGCCACAGGACTGGAAAAGGTCAGTTTTCATTCCAGTCCCAAAGAAGGGCAGTGCCAAAGAATGTTAAACTATACAATTAAGCATACAGTTAGGGCTTCCCTGATAACTCAGTTGGTAAAGAATCCTCTTGCAGTGCAGGAGACCCCAGTTGGATTCCTGGGTCGGGAAGATCCACTGGAGAAGGGATAGGCTACCCACTCCAGTATTCTTGGGCTTCCCTTGTGTCTCAGCCGGTAAAGAATCCGCCTGCATTATGGGAGACCTGGGTTTGATCCCTGGGGTTGAAAAGATCCCCTGGAGAAGGGAAAGGCTGCCCACTCCAGAATTCTGGCCTGGAGAATTCCATGGGCTGTATATGTATAGTCCATGGAGTCGCAAAAAGTCAGACACGATTGAGTGACTTCACTTTGACTTTCACATTTTGTTCTCATTTCACGTGCTAGCAAGGTTATGCTCAAACCTTCAAGGTAGACTTCAGTAGTACATGAACTGAGCCTCCAGATGTACAAGCTGGGTTTAGAAAAAGCAGAGGAACCAGAGATCAAATGGCCAACATTGTTTGGATCATAGAAAAAGGGAGGGAATTCCAGAAAAGCATCTACTTCTGCTTTATTGACTATGCTAAAGCCTTTGACACTGTGGATCACAACAAATTGTGGAAAATTCTTTTGCAAAGAGCAGAAAAAATCTTGATGCTGAGAAAGTAAGAGGAGAAAGAGGGGATGCGAGGATGCTCCTTCATCCTTTGGAGGAGCAAAACATGAGACGGTTAGATAGCATCACTGACTCAATGGACATGAATCTGAGCAAACTCCTCCTCCTGCCATGCTGCAGTTCATGGAGTCTCAGAGTCGGACAGGACTTAGCGACTTTACAACAACAATAATGGCTGAAGAAACGTAGCAGGGGAAAAGGGTGTACTTTTGCTAAATTTTTTATTTCAATTTTAATGCAGTCTGTTAGTTTTATTTGTACTTCTTATTGACTTATGAGTAATAGTGTTAGCTACTATTGATTACTTATCTGGACTGGTTAGTTTGTGATCTTTACAGAAACCCTTTGAAGCCTCGTTAACCTCTTTTATACTTGTTGAAGCTCAGAGAAGTTACTCATATTTTCACTACTAATAACAGGTAGAGTCTAGATATAAACCAAGTTCTCTTTGACCCTAAAGTCTTTGTTTTATTGCCCAAACCTGATCTTGGCTTTCTGATATGACGTGCTATATTTGTGAAATGAAAATATTCTTTTGAAATGCTTACAGTCCTACTTACATGTGGCTACATGGCTTCCCTGGTGGCTCAAAGGTGAAAGCGTGTGCCTGCAGTGTGGGAGACCCGGGTCCTATCCCTGGATTGGGAAGATCCCCTGGAGAAGGCAATGGCAACCCACTCCAGTATTCTTGCCTGGAGAATCCCATGGATGGAGGAGCCTGGTAGGTTACAGTCCACAGGGTCGCAAAGAGTCAGACACGACTGAGTGACTTCACTTTCATTTTCTCATGTCAATGGGATCTCTAAAAACAGACAAACTTTAAGCCCTGATTATTAGGAAAGTAAACTTATCTAAGCTTTCATTTTCTCATTTGCAAAATAAATATAATGGTCCTACCTCACTAAGATTTATGAATATTAAATGGTACACATGGTAAGGTAGGTTCATTAAGGTCATGTTATTTTCTTTATTAAATTATTTTATTGCTTTTAATTTATATAGATCTAGTATTGCAGATTTCTGAGAAATCTGAAAATGTTCTTGATTTCAGATACTTTATAGGATACATTTTAAATAATATTCCACATTCTAAATTTAAATTTATTAATTGCTAGTTCTGAAAGTTCCTCTGTTCTTCTTCAGGGGATCTTCCCAACCCACAGATTGAACCAGGTCTCCTGCATTGCAGGCAGACTCTTATACCATCTGAACCACCAGGGAATCCCAGTTCTAAAATAAATAGAATGCTTTAAATTGTAGCTTCCTTTCTCCTTTTCGTTTTCGAACATTCTTTTTCAAAAATTCTTTGTCCTTTCTTCCCGTGCTATGGCTTGCACTATCCAGTTCACCAACCAGGGATCGAACCTGTCCCCCTTGCGGTGGAAGCACAGAGCCCTAACCACTGGACCACCAGGGAATTCCCTGTCCTTTTTGATTAATGTAGAAAGATGCAATCTATAATAGTTACGAAAAAAAAGTAGCAAAAAAGTATATATACATATGCTTTTTAATTTTGTACACACATACACACACACATGTCTGGGTGTGTGCTCATTTGCTCAGTCATGTCCAACTCTTTGCAACCTCGCGGACTATAGTCAGCCAGGCTTCTTTTTCCATGGAATTTTCCAGGCAAGAATCCTGGAGTTGGTTGCCATTTCCTACTATAGGAAATCTTCCTGACCCAGGGATGAAACCTGTGTTTCTGGTGTCTCCTAAATTGGCAGGTGGACTCTTTACCACTGTGCCACCTGGGAAGCCCATATTTATATATGTAAATATAAGAATATATGTGATATATAAGTATTATGTGTTCATATATATCTCTCAATGGATTCGTTTTCTGTTCTTCTACTACCCTATGATCATCCTGAATATTGTGAACAGCATAGGGATTTTTCTTAGTTAAGGATCTCGTTATTTCTTGCTTGAACTACTGCACTAGTCTACTAACTGGTCTCCCCACCTCCATTCTTGCTCCCTCTCAGATTCATCCACCACAGTATGCCGACTGACTTATGTGAAATGCGATTTTCTGTCATTCTCCTACTTAACAGTGGTTCTCAATGACCTACAAGATAAAATTTAAGAATCTTCGTATGGCATTCTAGTTCTTCCATAATCTGGCCTGTTCATCGTCAATCTCTTTTTCTATCCCTCGTTATCTCTATGCTTACATTCTAATAATAACAGTAATCTATTATACCAGTGGTACCTCACACCTCACCCCCTTTACCATATATCAAAGGATTGTTTCACGTTCAATCCTTTGTTCCTATTGTTTATTCCCTTATCTTGAATGTTCTTTTCCCTGTTATTTATCTCCCTAACTTCTCATCTTTTAAGATCTAGCTCACGTATCCTTTCATGTCCAACATAATTAACCCTGACTTTCCTCCCTGACCTATTTCTGGGCTGGGCTAAGGGAATGACCCCCTCTGTTATCAGAGCAGATGGCTGGCATAAACGCATTGACCACAAGACTACCACTTTCTACTTAGATGTTTGTCTTTCTCTTAGGCTGTGTGTCCTCCAGGACAGGGACTGTGTCTTGTTTCCTCTTTCATCAACACAGTGCCTGGGAAAATAAGCATTCAATAAATCTTTATGGAATGAATCAAACAGGCCTTATTTTATTTAAATATTTTAAAATGATTATTAATTTTTGGCCACACCTTGCAGCTTGTAGGATTTTACTTGCCCAACCAAGGATTGAACCCCAGCCTGCCACAGTGAGAGCACAGAGTCCTAACCACTGGACCATGAGGGAATTTCCAGTCCTGTATTTTAGAAGGGAAAGATCTGTAGAGTCAATTAAAGGTGATAATTGGCCTCTAGTCACTTCTTTGGGCCCTGCAGTTCTCTTTTAAGAAGTTAATCTTTTTTTCCTTCTGCGCTGGGTCTTCGTTACTGTGTGTGGGCTCTATGTAATTGCAGCAAGTGGGGGCCACTCTCTCGTTGTGGCATGGGCCTTCTCACTGCGGTGGCTTTTCTTTTTGTGGGGTGTGGCTCTGGGCCACTCTCTCGTTGTGGCATGGGCCTTCTCATTGCGGTGGCTTTTCTTTTTGTGGGGTGTGGCTCTGGGCCACTCTCTCGTTGTGGCATGGGCCTTCTCATTGCGGTGGCTTTTCTTTTTGTGGGGTGTGGCTCTGGGCCACTCTCTCGTTGTGGCATGGGCCTTCTCATTGCGGTGGCTTTTCTTTTTGTGGGGTGTGGCTCTGGGCCACTCTCTCGTTGTGGCATGGGCCTTCTCATTGCGGTGGCTTTTCTTTTTGTGGGGTGTGGCTCTGGGCCACTCTCTCGTTGTGGCATGGGCCTTCTCATTGCGGTGGCTTTTCTTTTTGTGGGGTGTGGCTCTGGGTACGAGAGTTTATGTAGTTGTGATGCACAGGCTCAGTTGCTCTGCAGCATATGGCATCTTCCCAGATCAGGGATCGAACCTATGTCCCCTGCTTTGGCAGGTAGATTTTTAACCACTGGACCACCAGGGAAGTCTGGCCCTCTAGTTTTTAAGATATACAAATATACTCATATGCAGAGAGAGCTTGATGAATTAGCAACAGTTTTATTACCTTCTAGAGGATTCCTACCTTCGCAGTATATGATTTTCAATAAAGAGGTGGATTCTTTATTTTTCCAATAAAGAGGTGGATTCTATGTGTGCATTCTCAGGAGTCCCTTGACTTAAGATTGTGGATAATCTGCTTCTTAAAATGTGGAGGATTATCAGGTTGACTCTCTGGTCCATACTTATCTCTACCCCTGGCTTCATTCCTTCTGACCCATTTTATTAATTTCTTAGATGTTACCTGGTTTCTTCCATGTATGGCATCTGTATATAATCCAGCTTGGCTACCTTTTGCCTTGTAGGGGTTCTGGTTAAGATAGGATTTAAACCATAAATGTGTTTGTTCATGTCTGACCTTGTTAGTACTCCTCCAACCTTTTGATTTTCAAATAAACTTTTTAAAGTTTTGCATAATTTATTCTAAATTTAAAGGCATCTTTTGATATTGGTTTAGGTATAGTTACGTTCTCTGCTAGGTATTAATGGTGGTACTGTAATCCAACAGCTTCATTAAATTCATCATATTTAGGCATTTTTTAAGTCCTTAAAGTTATAATTTGCTAAAAGTTACATTGCCAGACTGTTTGAGACCCTATGGACTGTAGCCCACCAGGCTCCTCTGTCCATGGGATTTTCCAGGCAAGTATACTGGAGTGGGTTGCCATGCCCTCCTCCAGGGGATCTTTATTATTATTGTTTCCTTTCCTATATTCCTCATTGCCAGGAGTTTGACCTTTAAAAATTCTTTTTACTGTCATTTTAGAGGAGTTTGGGGGTGGGGTGGGGCGAGGTGCACACTCAACCTTTATAGAAAAATTACAAGTTATAAATTTATCCAGAATTTCTGAAGAGTTTAATCATCTTGAATGTTCTTCATTTTACTGGTTTGTGGGTGTGTATGTTTTGCCTCAAATGACCATTCTCATGTGTTTTCATTAACTGTGCAATTATCAACCAGCATCTATAAGGATACCTACCCCTTCCTGCTTTTTAAAATTTTTCCTTAAACTAGTTCAAGTTATTTTAAAGACTCCAAATAACTTATTTTTTAACTGTATACTTTTTAAATACAAATCTGGTATATACTATCATAGGGAAAATTCAAGCAGTACCAAAGTGTATAAAGTAAAAAGGCATCTCCTTTCTCCTCATACTCATCCTTCATTGCTTTTCTCCTCATACTTGTACTTCAGAGGTAATCATTGTTTACAGCATAGCCTTTTAGACTTTTTTTCTATACATAGCACACATATATATAATTGTATATATATATATTTTTTATATATGTGTATATTTAATTAAGTGATACACTATAAAGTTCTTCTGAGCTTGAGGTTTTTAACTTTGTACTTACAAAAACTATTAGCTGTGGTCATGTTGATATGGTTTTTAAGTAACATTAGCTATATCCACATTGACGTTTGTTGTTGTTTAGTTGCTAAGTCATGTTCAGCTGTTTGCAACCCCGTGGTCTATGGCCCACCAGGCTCCTCTGTCCCTGGGATTTTCCAAGCAGAAGTACTAGAATGGGTTGTCATTTCCTTCTTCAGGCGATCTTCCCAACTCAGGGATTTAACCCAGGTCTCCTGCACTGGCCGGAGGATTCTTTACCAGTGAGCCTCCAAGGAAGCCTCTACATTGATTGACATTAGGTTATTTCTAATTTTTCACTACCAAGAATAATGCTGCAGTAAATAACCTTGAAAATTTCCCCTTGATACATACATGTTTGTTAATTTGTTTATTTCTGTAGACTAAATTTCTAGAAGTGAAATTTTGAATAGAATGTTATTTATGTATACAATTTTTATTATTTTTTAAAATTTCTTTCCAGAAAAGGTTGTACCATTTTATACAACTACAGTTCAGTTCAGTTCAGTCGCTCAGTCATGTCCGACTCTTTGTGACCCCGTGAATCGCAGCACGCCAGGCCTCCCTATCCATCACCAACTCCCGGAGTTCACTCAGACTCATGTCCATAGAGTCAGTGTGTAAAAGTGTTTCCTCACCAGTGCTAGTTATTAGTTTTTGTCAGTCAAGATAATACAGAGTTCTCTGACAATTCAGTGTTCTCCAAGGCCTGAATCTGTGTTACTATGATGATCCACAAGGTGGGGCTAATTTTCTGGACATCTACATACTCAGACTGGGCTTAAGGAACGCAGTTTACAAAGTACAGTCACATATCTCCCCAAGAAGGATTTTTGGACATCATCACTAACTATAAATTATTCCTTCAATTTGAGAGTATGGTATTTTCCCAGAGATTGATGAAACAAACTATCATGTGGTTATTAATAGAATATATCACAGACATCTAAATATCTAACAGCTCTAATGTGATAAATATATGTCATAATAAAAGGCTATAGGATCATAAGATTACTGTCTTAAGTTTCAAATGAATTCATTTCAGTTTATTCCATGATTTATATACTGCTTTCAAGAACAGTAAAAAAGACAACCATTAAATGTTTAGTGAGTGCCAAAAAAAAGAATAGTAAAAACATAGAATACAACCCTTTGGTTTGTCTGTAGGTTACTTCTTCCTACTCATAGTTCCACGGCCCAGGTTAGAAGCTTTTATTCTCTGATTTTGTCAGATAAAATAGAATTTATGAAGACAGAATAGTTTTGTTTTAGAGCACAGGTTCTACAACCAGAATGCCAGGATTCAAATCTGGGCTGTTCTGTTTTACTGGCTGATCTTAGCCATGCTACTTGACCTTTCTGTACCTTTGTTTCTTCGTCTTTAAAGGGAGATAATAATAGTACCTACCTTCCTCTTAGGGTTACTGTGAGGATTAAATGAACAGTTGTGTGAGTGTGTATGTGTATGACTCAGAATAGCATGCAGTTTTAAAATTGTGCATAAATGTTAGTTATTGGTTGTTAGTATTAATGCTATTAATTTATAAACTGAAACTTGAATAACTGTCATGGAGATTTTCTCAAAACATATTTGGAAAGAATTTTCCCCTTAGTATTTTCTCTGGAACATACAGGATAACATCTTCAGCTTACCATCTGGTATCTGAGATTTCAAATGACATCTTTATGCTGCTATTCTTTAGTTTCTCAATAAACATTCAGTGAAGAATGAGTCATTTCTTGGTGTTCAATTTGGAGACTGGTTAAACTATTCATTAGTATAGTGGTGTTATCTTCAGACCAGGCACATTAGCATCATCTGAAACTTGTTAGAAATGAAACTTCTTGGATTCTACCCCAAACCTACTGAACATGAAACCTTGAGAATACAGTTTAGCAGTTTGTTTCAACAAACCCTCCTGATGATTCTGATGCATGCTAAGGTTTGATAACCACTGCTTTAGGAAATAATTAAGAACTTAACATTGTATTTAGTATACATGCCAAGGATTACTCATTAGACCATATGATTTTGTTGACATTACTCTGTTGAAGAAACTTTTTAAAATGGTACTTTCTCTTTTCTTTAGAAAAGGTGAGACTTTAGGCAATAATTTAACTTTTACATATTTAGAGGATTTTTATTGTATATATTTTAAACGCCTCTAGTAGATAGAATTACCAGACTTGTCTGCATAGCTGTAAAGAAACTTTCTTGGCAAAATTTAAAACATTTTGTAGAGAATGTATGATTGATAAATTGGGTGAAGCTTGAAAGTGAAAGAAGAGAGTGAAAAAGTTGGCTTAAAGTTCAGTACTCAGAAAACTAAGATCATGGCATCCAGTCCCATCACTTGATGGCAAATAGATGGAGAAACAGTGGAAACAGTGACAGACTTTATTTTTTTTGGGCTCCAAAATCACTGCAGATGGTGACTGCATCCATGAAATTAAAAAAGACGCTTACTCCTTGGAAGGAAAGTTATGACCAACCCAGACAGCATGTTAAAAAGCAGAGACGTTACTTTGTCAACAAAGGTCTGTCTAGACAAGGCTATGGTTTTTTCCAGTAGTCATGTATGGATGTGAGAGTTGGACTATAAAAAAAAGCTGAGTACTGAAGAATTGATGCTTTTGAACTGTGGTGTTGGAGAAGACTCTTGAGAGTCCCTTGGACTGCAAGGAGATCCAGCCAGTCCATCCTAAAGGAAATCAGTCCTGCCTGAATGTTCATTGGAAAGACAGATGCTGAACCTGAAACTCAGTACTTTGGCCACCTAATGTGAAAAGCTGACTCATTTGAAAAGACCCTAATGCTGGGAAAGATGGAAGGTGGGAGTAGAAGGGACGAAAGAGGATGAGATGGTTGGATGGCATCACCGAGTCAATGGACATGAGTTTGAGTAAACTCCGGGAGTTGGTGATGGAGAGGGAGGACTGGCGTGCTGCAGTCCATGGGGTCGCAAAGAGTTGACACGACTGAGTGACTGAATTGAACTGAACTGAAGCCAAAAGTTAGTTGAGAACATTAAACTTATATGTACTCATTTTAACCTACCAGTTTAGTAGTATTTGATATATTAGTTTCTTACTACTATAGTGATACACAAAAAGGTAAGAGATGATATAAAAAGTTGAAATTTAATAGGACTACAAAACTAATTAAAATTGAAGTAGGAGTTGGGGAGAAGGAAGTGCTATAGCTTACTAAAATATGTGAAAATGTTAAAGGGGATTTAGATAACAGCTCAATGTGAATTCATGTGATATAGCCTCCAGAACAGCTGGAATCCTAATCCTTTTGCATTAACAAAAGATGAATATGTAGACTATGAGAAGTGATAGTCTGTTTGGAATCCTGTTTTTGGCATCATACTTTAAAAGGAATAAAGGATTGGAATTCACTAAGAGTACAATGAACAGATGTTAAGGGGGCTGAAACCATGCCAAATAAGGAACACTTGATGGTACTGAATATCAATAGTACTGGGAGGTTTACCTTGCCTCAGAAGGATCCCAAGTGCTAGAAAGGAAAAAGTCCTTCCAACAAAAGTCCTTCGGGGTTAATTTTTGCCCCTCGGCATTAATTTTATTTGCTCTCTGCTGCTTTTTCTCCTCTAAAATCAGTAAGTCTGCTGACTTGGGGGCCTTGTGGCCAGGGAGTCACTAGGACGTACCTTGTACACTGGAGAGAAGATTGGGGAGCTACGTATTCTGGAAAATGGTGATCAGATCACATCAAATACTCAGAGTTTGAAAGTAGCTGTGAAATAACCCTCATTTTATGAGCGTTTCCTTTCCATCTCCTTGGTCTCTTCATTAGACCCTTTTGCTGGCCTGCTTTTTTTACACCTCCAGTGTGACAGCCAATTAGCTTCCCTCGTCTATGATCTTGTTGTCTTCTATAATAAGAAACCTAAGGGCAGATACCTTTTTCCTGAGGTAAAACAAGCCCTGTGTTTTACCCTACTTTAGGATGACCCATGTCTATACATTGCCTCTCATGGAACGCTCAGATATTAATCCACCAACTGAGAAATTACAAAATAGAGGAGTTCACTAGGGATCTGATCTCTTTTCTTTTTAGCCGCAATGATATGGGGGAGGAGGTTTTCTGAAACTTGGGAATCTGCTAAGATATAGGGGTCTGTCTTACCTAATGCAGCTGACTAGCTGTATAGCTGGAGACATTGACCAGATATATCTTTCAGCTCCATGTTTTGGTAACTTGGAGCATGGGATTGAGTGGAGTAGCAGATAGGAATCTCCCAGGTTTCTGACTTGCATGATTATGATGGTGAAGGGCTTTCAAACATAGTAGCGAATACAGAGGGGTACAGACTTTGAGGGAGAAGACTGATGCATTTAACTATGGAATGGCTCAGGAGTAAAGAATTTGCCTGCCAATGCAGGAGCCACAGGAGACGTGGGTTCAATCCCTGAGTTGGAAAGGTCCCCTGGAGAAGGGCATCACACTCCAGTACTCTTGCTTGGAGAATCCCATGGACAGAGGAGCCTGGCGGGCTACAGTCCATAGCGTCGCAAAGAGTTCGACGTGACTGAAGTGACTAGCATGCATGCATACATGCTGTGTGTTAGGATGTCCTAAAACGTATCCACAAAAATATATCTAATAAATAATTGGATAAAACAATCTGAAAATTAGGAAAAAGACAAAGAGTTCTTCAACCACAAGAATGAGTGGGATTTCCGTGGATATAATGTAGCATTCAGTTCAGTTCAGTTGCTCAGTCATGTCCAACTCTTTGCAACCCCATGGACTGCCCCATGCCAGGCCTCCCTGTCTAACACCAACTCCCGGGGTTTACCCAAACTCATGTCCATTGAGTCAGTGATGCCATCCACCCATCTCATCCTCTGTTATCCCCTTCTCCACTTGCACTCAATCTTTCCCAGCATCAGGGTCTTTTCAAATGAGTCAGCTCTTCACATCAGGTGGCCAAAGTATTGGAGTTTCAGCTTTAGTATCAATGTTTCCAATGAATATCAGGACTAATCTCCTTTAGGATGGACTGGTTGGATTTCCTTGCAGTCCAAAGGACTCTCAAGAGTCTTCTCCAACATCACAATTCAAAAGCATCAATTCTTTAGCTCTCAGCTTTTATTATAGTCCAACTCTCACATCCATACATGACTACTGGAAAAACCATAG
>NW_011494898.1:5225342-5245821 GCF_000754665.1 Bison bison bison
TGAGGTTATTGATACTTCTCCCGGCAGTCTTGATTCCAGCTTGTGCTTCTTCCAGTCCAACATTTCTCATGATGTACTCTGCATATAAGTTAAATAAGCAGAGTGACAATATACAGCTTTGACGTACTCCTTTCCCGATTTGGAACCAGTCTGTTGTTCCATGTCTAGTTCTAACTGTTGCTTTTTGACCTGCATACAGATTTTTCAGGAGGCAGGTCAGGTGGTCTGGTATTCCCATCTCTTTCAGAATTTTCCACAGTTTGTTGTAAACCACATAGTCAAAGGCTTAGACATTGCCAATAAAGCAGAAATAGATGTTTTTCTGGAACTTTTGCTTTTTCAACGATCCAACGGATGATGGCCATTTGATCTCTGGTTCCTCTGCCTTTTCTAAAACAAGCTTGAACATCTGGAAGTTCACAGTTCATGTCCTGTTGAAGCCTGCTTTGGAGAATTTTGAATATTTGCTGGCGTGTGAAATTAGGGCAGCTGTGGTACTTTGAGTGTTCTTTGGCATTGCCTTTCTTTGGAATTGGAATGAAAACTGACCTTTTCCAGTCCTGTGGCCATTCTGAGATTTCCAAATTTGCTGGCATACTGAGTGCAGCACTTTCACAGCATCATCTTTTAGGATTTGAAACAGCTCAACTGGAATTCCATCACCTCCACTAGCTTTGTTCTTAGTGATGCTTCCTAAGACCCACTTGACTTGGCATTCCAGGATGTCTGGCTCTAGATGAGTGATCACACCATCATGATTATCTGGGTCGTGAAGATCTTTTCTGTATAGTTCTTAATTCTTGCCACCTCTTCTTAATATCTTCTGCTTCTGTTAGGTACATACCATTTCTGTCCTTTATTGTGCCCATCTTTGCACAATATGTTCCTTTGGTATCTAATTTTCTTGAAGAGATCTCTAGTCTTTGCCATTCTATTGTTTTCCTCTATTTCTTTGCAATGATCACTGAAGAAGGCTTTCTTATCTCTCCTTGAGATTCTTTGGAAGTCTGCATTCAAATGGGTTTATCTTTCCTTTTCTCCTGTGTCTGTCACTTTGCTTCTTAAGCGAAAGGCAAAGGAGAGAAGGAAAGAATGTAACATTAGAAGTCAACTAAGAGAATAATCTGGAATTTAATTGAAGAAAGGGAAATCTGTGAAGAGAAGACAGAGAAGGAAAGATCTGAAAGTCAGAAAAACCAGAAAAGCCGCCTCTGCAAGCAGCAAAACACATGAGGAGGAAAGAATTGGAAGAAGGAAGGATGTATCAGTAGTATCGAATATTGCAGAGTGAAATAACTCAAAACTGCCCCTTGGATTTGATAATTAAGGAATCATGATCTTCCTGTGAACAACGTCACTGAAATGGCAGGAGGGTAAGCCTGATTATGTGTCTTGAGGTCTAATAGCAAGATGAGTCGCTCAGTCGTGTCCGACTCTTTGTGACCCCTTGGACTGCAGCCTATCAGGCTCCTCCGTCCATGGGATTTTCCAGACAAGAGTGCTGGAGTGGATTGCCATTTCCTTCTCCAGGGAATCTTACCAACCCAGGAATTGAACCCGGGTCTCCCGCATCGCGGGCAGATGCTTTACCTCTGAGCCACCAGGGAAGCCTGATGAGAAACAAACAAGCAAGATAAGAAACTGAAAACATCCTGTGTAGAAAATTCTCTTAAGTTTAGAAGAGGAAAGATAAAATGGTTATTAAATTCCTGTAAAGCCTACGATACAGGCCTTCTTTTTTAATCCCTTAATGCCTGACAGTCTCCCAAGAGGACTTCTGACACAGCCACACAAGGACTAAGAGTTTCTTAGAAACCTAGGCCATGACCGATTTAGCAAATACTAACTTTTCTGCTACTTCACACATGTTATTTAACATTTGCGTGCATATCAGCTTCCTATGAGGATATTCCAGATCATGTATGCTATAAGAAGTTCATATTCTCTGTTTGTTTTTCATCCAAAAAACTAATGCTACAAATAACTGAATGGTAACATCATTATAAGACTAATCTTAATGCATCTACAATGTATTTTTTTAAAAATTTAATCATACACAAACTTTATTATTACAAGTTAAAAAAAAGATCCCTCCTGTTCCCCTTATCAAACTAATCATGCTGCATCAGTATGCTGAGACCATTGTTGTTCATCTGAACTGAGTAGTAGTTCACTAATGTTAATGCATTCAAAACCTTAGTCAGATTGAACCAAATGTTTCCCGTTGGTTCTGAGTATTCCCTGACTGGGAATTCATGACCTTTGGGTATTTACTATCCTTATTCAGTTGCTTTCAGCTTTTTACTATGAGTACTATTGTGGGCTTCTCTGCTAGCTAAGATGCCAAAGAATCTGCCTGCAATACAGGACACCTGGTTCAGTCCCTGGGTCAGGAAGATCCCCTGGAGAAGGGAAAACTACCTATCTACTCTAGTATTCTTGCCTGGAGAATTCATGAGCAGAGGAGCCTGGCAGGCTACAGTCCATGGGGTCACAAAGATTCAGACACGAGCAAGTGAGTAGCGCGCGCACACGCGCGCACGCACACACACACACACACACACTGTTGTGAGGCATTTTTTTTTTTTTTTTTTCTGTGTAAGGGCTATCCTTAATGAATTTGGGAAAACTGTTTTCAGACCTGAAAGCAGAAAAGCTGTCTGCCTACTTGGGTCTCTGACTTTGCCATCACCTTATAGATGGGCAGCTCACTTCCTACCCAAGCAAGTATACAAGTGGAAATTTATCGGTGCCATGTAATTAGGGGCTCTACTCTATCTACTTCACTCCCTAGCATTATTGCTCTTTTAGTTGGCACCTGGCAAAACGGTATACTTAATAGGAGGCTATATAGAACACAGGCTGACCAGTCAGTTTTTAGCCTCTAGTCTTTAACTGTTGACTCCCCCATTCTCTTCGAATCCTTCTTCTGAAAGTCGTTCTAAATGTCAGCTTCTTACCAGGAGCCCCCTTAGAAATCTCTTATTCTCTCCATCTTTGCTGGGCATCATCTTAGTAAAATTCCTTAGCTTTTCCAGAATGCTGAGAACCAAATGACTTTAATGAAGAAACTGAAGATTGGAGCAAGCACAAATCTATTCTATTTTCTCTACCTGGGATCCTGGGAGCACAGGACTGCAGCCATCTTACTAGTTGAAGAAAATGGCCCTGGGCCTCCAAATCTCAATTTTTGTTATACTAAAAATCCTGTTTTTCTAAAATAATCATGATCTAGTTTTACTAATGATCCCTTCATGCAGCTATAAAATGTCAAATTTTGTCCTTGTGTTTGGGTCTTGGATTTTTGCCCTTTTAATCATGTGTTTCACATATATTAAATACAACTTGTCTAGAATTACTTCAAGCAACTTCTTCCTCGACTTACTTTTTTCTTTCTTTAAGTAACTAATACGACAATGTCCTCAGTTGCCCAAGACAGAAACCTGGGAGTCATACTTGAGTTCTCCATCTCCAACCCTCACCACAATCAATTCACTCTAGCTCTTAAATGTCTCAAAAAAAAAAAAAAAAAAATCTCTACCTTATATCCTAATTGCCACTGGTCAGTCTTCATCTGTTAACTGGGTCATTGTGACAACCTCCTAACTGGTCTTACTGTCTCCAATCTTTTATTCTCCTGATCAGAAATATTTTTCAGAAATGCAAATTGATAATTTTATTCCTCTTCTTAAAATTCTTCAATAGTCTTACCATTGTCCTTAGGAGAAAATCCAAACGTTTATAACATATTCCATGTAAGGTCTCTCATAACCTACCTCATCTTTTTTTTTTAATGGGAGTATAATTGCTTTACAATTTGTATTAGTTTCTCCTGTACAACAGTGTGAATCAGCTGTAAGTATACAAATATCCCCTCCCTCTTGAGCCTCCCTCTCAACCTCCCCCATGCCACCCCTCTTGGTCATCATAGAGCACCGAGCTGAGCTCTCCCCGTACTATGCAGCAGTTTCCCAATGGATATCTGTTTTACACATGGTGGTATATATATGTCAATGCTACTCTCTTAATTCATCCCACCCTCTCCTATCTCATTTTTGTACCACTTTTTCTCTTCATATTCTCTTTCAGTTCTTTGTGCTACCATATTCATCCTCACTTTCAAATTTCAGTACTTATAATGCTTTGATTTTGAACTTCTTCTATAATTTGACCCAGTAACTGCTATTCATCCTTTCTTTATAATGCACACATGTTAAATATTACTTCTTTAGAGAAAAATTTCCTGAATCCCCAAACTAGATTGTCTTTGCTGTGTACTGCTGTAATATCCTTTACTTTCATCTAATAGCACTTCAGTTCAGTTCAGTTCAGTTGCTCAGTTGTGTCCGACTCTTCGCAACCCCATGAACCGCAGCCAGGCCTCCTTGTCCATCACCAGCTCCCGGAGTTTACCCAAACTCATGTCCATCGAGTCAGTGATTCCATCCAGCCATCTCATCCTCTGTCATCCCCTTCTCCTCCTGCCCCCAAACCCTCCCAGCATCAGAGTCTTTTCCAATGAGTCAACTCTTCGCATGAGGTGGCCAGCGTACTGGAGTTTCAGCTTTAGCATCATTCCTTCCAAAGAAATCCCAGGGCTGATCTCCTATAGAATGGACTGGTTGGATCTCCTTGCAGTCCAAGGGACTCTCAAGAGTCTTCTCCAACACCACAGTTCAAAAGCATCAATTCTTCGGCACTCAGCCTTCTTCACAGTCCAACTCTCACATCCATAAATTGTTAAATCCTTAGACTTTAAGTTCTGTGAGGACACTAACCCTGCTATTTTGTTTGCTGTTGTGAGCTATTCAGAGATGAGATGAACTTCTGTGGGAGTGTATATTTCCCATCACCAGTGTGTTCATGTGTAGGTTGAAATTGGAACTAAAATAGAGAACCTTTGGAGACCTTTTCAGTTCTTTCCACTAAGGAGATTGTTTTTTACCAAGTTGTCAAGCATATAAATATATAACTTTTAAAATAAAATCAATTTAAATCAATCTCACCTAATTGAACATTAATATTAAACTCTGAATATGTAATGACTAATAGCATATAGAGAACCTAAGAGATATTTCTAATTTTGAGTACTGTAACTGGAGTTTTTAATTAATGTTATTTTCTTTTATTGCTTGTAGGTGAAATGAATCAGAAGTACAAGGAGCTAAAAAAGAGGGAGGAAAATATGGACAGTAAGTGATAATCTTAGAGATGTGAAAATATATTCTCAGATAGTTGTTCATTTATACTAAATCAGAGATCTCACTTTGGGAAGATACAGTGACTAATAATAAGTGCAGAAGTGTGGACATTCAAAGCATTTGACTTGAAGTATTACTAAATATCTAATGTAGTTTAGGGATGGGTAGAGATTAGAGAAAGATTTTGTGCATGTGTATACGTGTGTACGATTGTATGTTAGGGATACAAAAGCTAATATTTACGTTTATAGTCTGTATAGAGAGTCTATAGACCACTCGTTGATTGAACATTGGATGTTCTCTTTTACATGCTTTACCCTTAATATCTTTCACCTTTTTTACGCTTTTCATAATACCTAACTCGTTATATATTAGCCCTCATCTCTGATTTTGTTTCTTGGTTCTGTCACTAACTGAAACTTCTGTTGTGGCTTCTCATTCACTTTTTTTTTTTTAATCTGAATTTTAACTTTGTAAATAGATGTTGACTTTAAGTTATGTTGTACATTCAAAAGTTTATAAAAATTTACTATATTAATGATTACTAGTCTCTTTTAAATTATCATTTTTCTAGAATTTGACATTTTTGTAAGTCTGATGTCAGTTGTTACCTTCATAGAAGCATGTTATAAATCAGTAACGGCCAACTCTGGTTTAGCAATATCCCAAGACTACTTTCGGAGAAGGCAGTGGCACCCCACTCCAGTACTCTTGCCTGGAAAATCCCATGGACGGAGGAGGCTGGTAGGCTGCAGTCCATGGGGTCGCAAAGAGTCGGACACAACTGAGCGACTTCACTTTCACTTCTCACTTTCATGCATTGGAGAAGGAGATGGCGACCCACTCAAGTGTTCTTGCCTGGAGAATCCCAGGGATGGGGGAGCCTGGTGGGCTGCCATCTATGGGGTTGCACAGAATCGGACACGACTGAAGCGACTTAGCAGCAGCAGCAGCAGTAGCAGCAAGACTACTTTAAAAATTTCAACAAGTACCAAAAACTACCTCAAAATTAATTTGTTGTTTCATGCAAATAGTACAATTATTTTAAGTTAATTTTTGGAAGATCCATAGAAATATTTTAAGAATGTTAATAAGAGCAAATTATATACTAATTTTATATTAGAGAAGAAAAAGAATGATGTCTTAGAATATTTATTTATAATCTGAATAAATCACTAAACTTATTCAATTGAGACTATTTTGGCATTACAAGGAAAATGCTTAATTTTCAGGTAAAAAAGGTATAGTAGTATTTTCAGAAGTAAAGTTAGTGGCCAATTACAGATGTTAATAATTGTAGCTATATCAATGAGATACTAGTGTAAAACCATAGGAATTTTTCTCATCTCCATCTTATCAGCTGTTGCTTCTGAGCCTGCATTTATAAATATTTAGTGTATTTGTATTAAGATCATAATAGTTAAACTTTAAAAGATTGAAAGTATGTAGAAATGTTCTTATTGAGTAATTTAATTACCCTTGGGTTAAAAAATTAAAGTGATAGTTAAAAATTTGCTTTGAACTTCTAAAAAGTATTCCTCAGACCTACAAATCAGAGCTTATATAGTGTTTAGTTTTACCAACAGTAGCCTTTCATCATATTTTTCAATCGACAGCTTTTATTGAGACTTTTGAGGACACTAAGAACCAGGAACTGGAAAGGAAGGCACAGATAGAAGCCAGCATTGTTTCGCTTTTGGAGCACAGCAGTCGAGTAAGTGCCATGTGCCAGTCTTACTGTCCTCATTATTTTTACTGTGGTTACCTTAAAAATACAGCTCAAAAACCGCAAATGTTCACTATTATGTAAGAGCACAGGATACCTAATGAATATCTTGATTAATGTTTATTGAGCAGCTACTATTGTGTGGTACCATAGGAGAAAAAATACCTGATCTCTTTTCAATATTCTAAATCCAATTAGTTCCTATAATAGCATAGTTGAATCTTTCTACAGTGAAATAAAGCAAATATAAAAGAAACAATTCTGAATTTTAATTTAACCTCTCCTTACTGAGAAATCTGACTTTGAATATCATGTTTTCTTTTATAAAATATATATATGTAATGAATGATATATTTCAAAACATCCAGTCCTTTAGCAGCATTTTTAAGAGTTTTATTGGAAAGTTAAATTAATGGAATTTTTTCCACTTTTATGTCTCTGCAAATACAGAATATAAATCGTATGAAACAGATATCCTCTATCACCAATCAAGAGCTGAAAATGATGCAGGATGATCTCAATTTTAAATCTACTGAAATGCAGAAATCACAGAGTACGGCTAGGAATCTGACTTCAGGTGAGAAAACTGTAGATTTTAATGTCCTTTTTTTCTGTAACAAATTGGAACTTTAAAAATCTGTTATTCTCCTTAATTTTTTTTAAAGACTGTGGATATAATTTATGATTGCCTATTGCTGCAGTCATTCATAGGCTCAGAATTTTGTGTGACTTTCATATCCACTTCATAGTAATTCATTGGCATATTCTCATTCATTTAACATTTATTGAATATTTGCTCTGTGCCTTTGCTATAATTTGGGTACACAGAGATTTTTAGGACTTGAAATGGCTCAGCTGGAATTCCTTCACCTCTACTAGCTTTGTTTGACTTCACACTCCAGGATGTCTGGCTCTAGGTGAGGGATAAGACCATCATGCTTATCTAGGTGAGCAAATTTGGAAAACTCAGCAGTGGCCTCAGGACTGGAAAAGGTCACTTTTCATTCCAATCCCAAAGAAGGGCAATGCCAAAAATATGTTCAAACTACTGCACAATTGCATTAATTCCCATGCCAGCAAGGTAATGCTTAAAATCCTTCAAGCTAGGCTTCAATAGTATGTGAACCGAGAACTTCCAGATGTTCAAGCTGGATTTAGAAAAGGCAGAGGAAGCAGAGATCAAATTGCCAACATCTGTTGGTTCAAATGCAGGAGACCCCAATTTGATTCCTGTCTCAGGAAGATCCCTGAAGAAGGAATAGGCTACCCACTCCATATGCATGGCCTTTTCTGGTCGCTCAGACGGTATAGCATCCACCTGCAATGTAGGAGACCTGGGTTCAATCCCTGGGTTGGGAAGATCCCCTAGAGGAGGGCATGGCAATCCATTCCAGTATTCTTGCCTGGAGAAGCCCCATGGACAGAGGAGCCTGGTGAGCTATGGTCCATGGAGTCACAAAGAGTCAGACACAACTGAATGACTAAGCACAGCACATCACAGAAAAACCAGGAGAATTCCAGAAAAACATCTACTTCAGCTTTATTGACTATGCTAAAGCCTTTGACTGTGTGGATCACAACAAAGTATGAAATATTCTAAAAGAAATGGGAATAAAAGAAATGGGAATACCAGACTACCTTACCTGCCTCCTGAGAAACCTGTCTGTAGGTCAAGAAGCAATAGTTAGAACTGGACATGGAGCAGCAGACTGGTTCTAAATTGGGAAGGAAGTACGTCAAGGCTGTATATTGTCACACTGCTTATTTAACAGTTATGCAGAGTATATCATGCAAAATGCCAGGCTGGATGAAGCACAAGCTGGAATCAAGATTGCCGGGAGAAATATCAATAATCTCAGATAGGCAGATGACACCACTCTAATGACAGAAAGCTAAGGGGAACTAAAGAACCTCTTGTTGAAAGTAAAAGAGGAGAGGGAAAAAGCTGGCTTAACACTCAACATTCAAAAAATGAAGATCATGGCATCTGGTCCCATCACTTCATGTCAAATAGATGGGGAAACAATGATAACAGTGATAGACTTTATTTTCTTGGGCTCTAAAATCACTGTGGATGGCAACTGCAATCAGGAGATTAAAAGACACTTGCTCCATTGGAAGAAAAGCTGTTGACTAACCCAGACAGAGTGTTAAAAAGCAGAGACTACTTTGCCAACTAAGGTCCATCTAGTCAAAGCTATCGCTTTTCCAGTAGTCATGTATGGATGTGAGAGCTGGACAGTAAAAAAGGCAGAGTGCCAAAGAATCAACGCCTTTGAACTGTAGTGCTGGAGAAGACTCTTATGAGTCCCTTGGACAACACGGAGATCAAATCAGTCAATCCTGAAGGAAATCAACCCTCAGTATTCACTGGAAGGACTGATGTTGAAGCTGAAGCTACAATTCTTTGGCCACCTGATGCGAAGACCCAACTTATTGGCAAATATCCTGATGCTGGGGTCGAAAGCAGGAGGAAAAGGGGATGACAGAGGATGAGATGGTTGGATGGTATCACCAACTCAATGGACATGAGTTTGAGCAAATTCCGGGAAGTAGTGAAGGACAGGGAAGTCTGGAATGCTGCAGTCCATGGGGTTGCAAAGAGTCAGACCCAACTGAGCAACTGAACAACAACAATTTTTTTTTTAATCCAGTCTATTTCTTCAAGAAATTTTTTAATCTGGTAGAATGAGAAATAATTGAAATATAATGAAACAGTACTATGATATAAGCATAAAGAGCAATGGAGGTACACAGGGCTCATATCCCCCTGGTCTTGGGTAATTAGGAGAGGTCCTGCAGGTGGCACTATTTTAATTATAATTAGTTTCAGTTATGACTAACATGAGATTAGAGCAGCACTGTCTGAAAGAAATGTAATGCTAGCCACATATATAATTTAAATTTCCTAGTAGCCACATTAAAAAAGTAAAAAAGAGGTGACTGTTAATAATATATTTTGTTTAACCCAGTGTAAAAAGCACATAAAATTTACCATCCTGTCTGTAAGTGTACAGTATAGTAAATTATCTGTACATTGTTATGTGACAGATATCTAGAACATATTCATCTTGCAAAAGTGGTATTTATACCCATTGAACAGCAGCTCCCCATTTTCTCCTCCTCCTGCGCCCCAGCTAACCATAGTCTACTTTCTGTTTGTGTTACAAGTGGTAACATGCATATTTGACTTTGTGTTACTGGTTTAGTTCATTTGTCATGTTTCTCAAAGTTCATCTGTGTTGTGACATGTGGCAGGATTTCCTTTTTTTGAAGGCTGAAAAATATTCTGTACTGTTGTAACTACCACATTTTCATTATTCATTCATTTGTTGACATTTAGGTTGTTTCTACCTGAAGGCTATTGTGAATCATACTTCAATGAACATGAGTGTACAAATATCTCTTCACAATCGTCTTTCAGCTGTTTTGGATGTATACAACTATGAATATTTTTACACCTTTATTTTCTTTTTTTCATAAGCTGAAGTATTTTATGTTTAATTATTTCATCTAAGAAACTTCTATTTTGTGTTTTAGGCCATAGTTTAAAATTTTTCATTATCTAGGGTCAGTATTAATTCAACAAGTTTTTGCCTCCTTTAAGCTATCTTTATATAAGAAACATACAGTTTTTAAAGAGTAAATATCAGAACTAGCAAATGAATTCAGTAATTATAACTTTGTATTCCTTTCATATTTTTATATTTTGTATTTACATTTCTTTTAAAAGCCTAGTTAATAAAAAAAATGAGAACTAGTTTCAGTGGAGATAAAAATCCAGTTTATTACTCTGATAAGGGTTTTACTGAAAATTTCCCTTTTAAAGCTTGAATTATCTGACCCCTACAATTAATTTCATTTTCTGTGCTCACTTTTTTTAAAAAACTTTTTATTTTGTATTGGGGTATAGCCAGTTAACAATGTTGTGATAGTTTCAGGTGAACAGAGAAGGAACTCAGCCATACAGATATGTGTATCCATTGTCCCCAAACTCCCCTCCCATCCAGGAGGGAGCAGAGTCCCATGTGCTATACAGTAGGTCCTTGTTGGTTATATATTCTAAATATTAATATAGCAGTATTGTACTCAGATGTTTTCAAGTGCTATTTTAACCCATGCATATACATTGTTTTTTTTATTGTTCCTTAACATCATCCCCAATAAGAAACTGCTATCTGGAGATCGCCATAAGAGGTTTAGAATATTATGATTCAGCTTTCAGAGATAATGAATTTTACATCCCCTTTTTGTGAACTGCCTTCCTTTGGCCCTTGAAGTTATAATTGGAACTCACCTAATCTTGGTGTACTCTATGTTTCTTAATGGGGCAAATCACTCCCAAGGAGGAAAATTACTTCTTGGGAGGAAGGTAAAAAAAAATTTTAGACACTAATTATAATGGTTTGTGGCCCTCCAAAGGGTCATTGTACATAAACAGATATACATCTGTAATATAAAAACTTCATGGGAGGTGACTAGGAAAACAGTAGTCTACAAATGGCTCCTTTGGGGGACAACAATGAAAAAAAAAGATTAAGAAGCACTGATAAACTGCATGAGTGAAGAGGCAAGGAACCTGTCAGCAATAGTTTTTATTTATATTTTTGGAAAGGAAACGCCAGAGAATAAACAAACGCTCTGATGGCAGAATATTTCAGGAACATTTCCCCAGGTCAAAGTGGCTCCTTCTGAGATTTTGCTACTATGTACACACTGCTTGGTAAACTTTTCAACTTCATAGCATATCAGAAGGAACTAGTCTGCATCCTCTTCCTGTCTCTTCTCTTGGAGAAGGTTTTAGCTTTTCATGGGGACCTGCTGTTAAAGGAAGATAAACTTTATACCAACCAACCATTTTCTCCCTTTCTCTAGGAAAAGCAGTATATGTAGTTTTTAAGTGTATTTCCCTAATATATCTTTAAATTAGACTTGTAGTTAGATTTATATAGCTTTTTACTGAACAGTCAAAATATACAAACTAAGTACATTTCCTATTTGGAACACTGAAACACCATAAGCCTCAGTGACTTTGATTCAGTGCTTTGATTCTCATCTTAACTATTTCCATCCCTAGTAGAAATGTTAATCCAACAAAACGAAAGCCCTCTCAACAACACTTAAGTCCATGTGTATCTTATAAAATAACAAATGTCAATATTATTGAGCCTTTAGATTCTTTAAAGGGACAGAGGAAATGTTCACATTTAATTATACCAACTTAGGACAAATGTGATTGGTAACAACCTTCTTTCTAAAATCAATGTCTTCTGAAGCTTTTTTTTTTTTTTTTACTGTTTGATATTTAATATCCTGTGTGATTTTGTCATAATAATAATCTATGAGTCACTCAATTCTTGAACATATTTTTATTATGATGTCACCTTCCAGGTATATTTTAATCTTTCTGATTTTTTAGGTAGTAGAGAAAGGTTTAATAGCAGCTTTGTACTTAATTTTTCTATTAGGGAATCTGTATCAGATCAGATCAGATCAGATCAGTCGCTCAGTCGTGTCTGACTCTTTGCGACCCCATGAATCGCAGCACGCCAGGCCTCCTTGTCCATCACCAACTCCCGGAGTTCACTCAGACTCACGTCCGTTGAGTCAGTGATGCCATCCAGCCACCTCATCCTCTGTCGTCCCCTTCTCCTCCTGCCCCCAATCCCTCCCAGCATCAGAGCCTTTTCCAATGAGTCAACTCTTCGCATGAGGTGGCCAAAGTACTGGAGTTTCAGCTTTAGCATCATTCCTCAAAGAACCCAGGGCTGATCTCCTTCAGAATGGACTGGTTGGATCTCCTTGCAGTCCAAGGGACTCTCAAGAGTCTTCTCCAACACCACAGTTCAAAAGCATCAATTCTTTGGCGCTCAGCCTTCTTCACAGTCCAACTCTCACATCCATACATGACCATAGGAAAAACCATAGCCTTGACTAGACGGACCTTTGTTGGCAAAGTAATGTCTCTGAATCTGTATAGATAATAAAAATTAATTCCAAGTAAATTTTGATAAATCTTACATGAAAAAACCAACTTACTTACCCATTGCCTGCCCTGTATAAGAGAGACATCCTGGTAAGAAGTGCCAGAAATCTGTGTATAAATGCCAACCAGATACTTATCTGGCTACTGAAATGTATATGCATAGAGTAGACTTCATGTTACCTAAGGGAAAAGCAGAATTTGAAAGAACTGAATGCAGAGATTTCCGATGCTATGTACTCCAAAGGAGAAAAGTTTAGAGTTTTATTAATTTCGGCAAAGTTAATTGTTCATTTATAATATAAATCAACACTCTTCAAAGGAACAGAATATGGAGTCTCTAACATCATTTAAAATGTCCATTATACCATAAAAATTTAATAATGTAAAGAAAGAAGAAAATATAAGTCAAGAGAAAAATCAGTCACTATATACTGAACCTGAGATAATCCAGATATTAAAATGAAAAGGACTTTAAGAGTTATAAGCATATTTAAAGGCTTGAGGGAAATAAAATCATAATAAATGAACAGGTAGAGAATCCCACAAAGAAATGAAAATAACAAAAAAAGAACCAACTGAAAATTCTAGAGTTGAAAATACAACTAAAATGAAAAAAATCACTGATCATAACAGAAGATAGAAGACAATTGGGAAAAACAATCAGTGAACTGAAAAGATAAATAAATAGAAATTAACTAACCTGAAGAAGAAAAAAAAAAGAGTAGAGCCTTCATGATCTGTGGGACAATTTCAAGCAGTCTAACTTACATGTAATTGGAGTCCCAAAAAGAAAAGAGGGACAGAGAATGGGAGAGAAAAGATAGTTGGAAAATGGCTGAAATTTTTCTGAATTTGATGAAAAAAATTGTACAGACCTAGGTCAAGAAGCAACAGTTAGAACTGGACATGGAACAACAGACTGGTTCCAAATAGGAAAAGGAGTACGTCAAGGCTGTATATTGTCACCCTGCTTATTTAACTTATATGCAGAGTACATCATGTGAAATGCTGGACTGGATGAAGCACAAGCTGGAATCAAGATTGCCGGGAGAAATATCAATAATCTCAGATATGCAGATGACACCACCCTTATGGCAGAAAGTGAAGAAGAACTAAAGAGCCTTTTGATGAAAGTGAAAGAGAAGAGTGAAAAAGTTAGCTTAAAACTCAACATTCAGAAAACTAAGATCATGGCATCTGGTCCCATCACTTCATGGCAAATAGATGGGGAAACAGTGGAAACAGTGGATGACTATTTTTGGGGGCTCCAAAATCACCGCAGATGGTTTTTGCAGCCATGAAATTAAAAGACGCTTACTCCTTGGAAGGAAAGTTATGACCAACTGAGACAGCAAATTAAAAAGCAGAGACATTACTTTGTCAGCAAAGGTCCATCTAGTCAAAGTATGGTTTTTCCAGTAGTCATGTATGGATGTGAGAGTTGGACTGTGAAGAAAGCTGAGTGCCGAAGAATTGATGCTTTTGAACTGTGGTGTTGGAGAAGACTCTTGAGAGTCCCTTGGACTGCAAGGAGATCCAACCAGTCCATGCTAAAGGAGAATAGTCCTGGGTGTTCATTGGAAGGACTGATGTTAAAGCTGAAAATCCAATACTTTGGCCACCTGATGCCAAGAGGTGACTCATTTGAAAAGACCCTGATGCTGGGAAAGATTGAGGGCAGGAGGAGAAGGGGACAACAGAGGATGAGATGGTTGGATGGCATCACTGACTCAATGAACATGAGTTCGGGTAAACTCCGGGAGTTGGTGATAGACAGGGAGGCCTGGTGTGCTGCGTTTCATGGGGTCGCAAAGAGTTGGACATGACTGACCAACTGAACTGAACTGAAGAAGCCCTTCAAACCCCAAACAGGTTAATATAAAAACTGCTCACCTAAGCACATCATCATGACTGCTGAAATGCAACAGTAAACAATAAAAGGAGCCAGAGAAAAATAATATGTATATACAGGGAATGATACATCCTAGTCATTATGAATTTTGTATTTTATTCTGAAATATGTTACTTTTAATATAAAAATCTTCTGTCCCTAAATATTATTTTTAGCAAGATGTTGTGTTCGGCTTTTGATATTCTGAAATAATCCCAAGGAAGGGCAGTGCCAAAGAATGTTCAAACTACTGCACAATTGCATTCATTTCACATGCTAGCAAAGTAATGCTCAAAATCCTACAAGCTAGGCTTCAACAGTGCATGAACCAAGAATTACCAGATGTACAAGCTGGATTTAGAAAAGGCAGAGGAACCAGAGATCAAATTGCTTGAGTCATAGAAAAAGCAGGAGAATTATAGAAAAACATCTACTTCTACTTCATTCCATATGCTAAAGCCTTTGTGTGGATCACAACAAACTGGAAAATTCTTCAAGAAACGGGAATACCAGACCACCTTGCCTACTTCCTGAGAAACTGTATGCAGGTCAAGAGGCAGTATTTAGAACTAGACATGGAACAACTGACTGATTCCAAATTGGGAAAGGAGTATGTCAAGACTGTATATTGTCATCCTGCTTATTTAACTTCTGTGCGGAGTACATCATGTGAAATGCCGGGCTGGATGAAGGACAAACTGGAATCAAGATTGCTGGGAGAAATATCAGTAACATCAAATATGCAGATGACACCACCCTTATGCAGAAAGTGAAGAGGAACTAAAGAGCCTCTTGATGAAGGTGAAAGAGGGGAGGGGAAAAGCTGGCTTAAAACTCAACATTCAAGAAACAGATCATGCCATTCAGTCTCATCACTTCATGTCAGATAGATGGGGAAACAATGGAAACAGTGACAGAGTATTTTCCTGGGCTCCAAAATCACTGCAGATGGTGACTCTAGCCATGAAATTAAACTTGCTCCTTGGAAGAAAAGCTATGACAAACCTATACTATAGTGTATTAAAAAGCAGAGACATTACTGACAAAGGTCCATCTAGTCAAAGCTATGGTTTTTCCAGTAGTCATGTATGGATGTAAGAGTTGGATCATAAAGAAGGTTGAGTGCCAAAGGATTGATGCTTTTGAGTTGTGGTGTTGGAGAAGACTCTTAAGAGTCCCTTGGCCTGCAAGGAGATGAAACCAGTAAAGGAAATTAGTCCTGAATATTCATTGGAATGACTGATGCTGAAGGTGAAGCTCCAATTCTTTGGCCACTTGATGTGAAGAGCTGACTCAATGGAAAAGACCCTGATGCTGGGAAAGATTGAAGGCAGGAGGAGAAGGGGATAACAGAAGATGAGATGGTTGGATGGCATCACTGACTCGATGGACATGAGTTTGGGTAAACTCCAGGAGTTGGTGATGGACAGGGAAGTCTGGCACACTATCAGTCCATGGGGCTGCAAAGAGTCGGACATGACTGAGCAACTGAACAACAATAGCTCTGAAATACCACTATATTTTTGGGTGGAATGTATTCATATTCCTACTTGAAAATAGAGGAAAGGTGAACATAAACTATTCTATGAAACTGTATCACTGTATGCCTCTACAAATAAGTGACTACAGTATGTAGCAGATTATTCCCATGCCAGTCTCTGGCAATACAGGAGAGAGGAAACTGGCTAAGGGAGGTTTGAATTCAGATTTCTTCATCTTGATATACAGGACATACATTTCAGTTCCATTTTAGTATCTGTTTTTGACTTAGCTGGAATAAAATTTCCAGAACAATGTATGATGCCTGGGGAAAGAAGCCTGAAGTAGCAAATTGGTCAGGTATTACTGTTCTTCTTTCCTTAGCTCACTGTAGCTCATAGAGGCGTTTTGGGTCATAAAGTGATATTTGTTATCTTAAAAATGAATATTTCATAAAGATGATGATATCACTCAGCACCAAAGCTTGACTGGTTGTTGACCTTGGGCAGTTACCTTTCTAAGCTTTTTGTTGTTATTCAGTAGCTAACTCATGTCTGACTCTGCATCCCAATGGACTGTAGCATGCCAGGCTCCCCTGTCCTCCAGTATCTCTAGGAATTTGCTCAAATTCATGTCCATTGATGGTGATGCTGTCTAATCATCTCATCCTCTACCTCCCCTTTCTCCTTTTACCTTCAGTAGTTTCCTTATATAGTAACATTTACCCCTTCCACCCTATCTCAGGGCTGTTAAGAAAAGTAAATCAGATATAAAGCAAGGTACGTTCCAGGTTCTCAGTAATATTGGTTTCCTTCTTTTCCCTTTAAAAAAGAGACTTTTAAAGCCAGCGTCACAAAGTTAAGTCTCTGAAATAGAGAAAGTAGGTATTATTAATATTTAATCCTACCAGAATAGAATTTTTTAAAATACTATTTTCTGGTTATAAATGTAATTCATAGTCATTATAGAGGATTTAGGAGAGATATAAGCAAGCATAAATAAAAATTAAAAATATAATCCTACTATCAGAAGTTTATTACTATTAAAATTTTGGTATTCTTTTAGTCTTTTTTCTGTATTTTATCACATCTTGGGGGGAAAAAACGTTTCCCAAGTATTCTCTGCCCAGCTATTCCTCTCTTTCAAAGGTTTCACAGCCAAATTTCTTAAAATCATCTCACTCTTGGTTCCATTTCTTTCTATAAAAATCTATTCTCAGGAGGTATATACCTAGGTTCTGCTGTTCAGTAAATGCAACACATATTTTGCTATCTTAAAAAAAAATCTCTAATATTCTGCACTACAGTCCACTCCTTTATTCTTGAAATGTTTTTTCCCCATTACTTCTGATTTTTCTTTTATTTCTTTGGTCACTTCTTATTCTATATGGATCCTTCATGTTAATTTAGTCTTTAAAAATTTGGTATTTTTGTAAGTGCAGTCATGAATCCTTTTCTCTTGATGATTTCAACCACTCCTATAGCTTCAGGTGCCATGTCTGTGCTGATGGTTTTAGAAACTGTGTCTTCTGATCTCACATTTTTCTCTGGGCTTTCAACCCATATTTCTCTATATGGGCATATTTACTTATCTTTATTTGGATGTTTTTGAGGTTTCTCAAACTAAACAAATCCTAAATCGCTTTCAATGTATCATCTCTCCCTCCTACAGACAAAAATTTTATCTCTTTCTGCCTACCCTCCCATACACTCATTTATTCAATTTGGAAGTGGGATTCTGCACTGACTTCTTTCACTCAACCACTGTATTTGGTCGATTGCCTGTTTGTTAATCCCAAATCCCTCATGTTTCTTAGTCCCTCCAGATCTCTCCTGCTTTGTTTCTACAAGTATTTTTATCTGGCAGGAGACCCCTGGGTCCTGGGTCGGGAAGATCCCCTGGAGAAGGGTTAGGCTATCTACTCCAATATTTTTGGGTTTCCTTTGTGGCTCAGCTGATAAAGAATCCACCTGCAATGCAGGAGACCTGGGTTCGATCCTTGGGTTGGGAAGATCCTCTGGAGAAGGGAAAGGCTACCCACTCCAGTATTCTGGCCTGGAGAATTCCATGGACTGTATAGTCTATGGGGTTGCAAAGAGTTGGCCACGACTGAGTGACTTTCACTTTCATTTTCACTAATTGTATATTTTATCAAATATATGTATAGCATTCTTCCACTGAAGTGTAAGTTCTTTGTTCATTGCTGTATCCTCCATGCCTTTCTATTTGCCTGGCATATGAAAAAAATATTCTCAGCAGTGTAAGATTTCTTGCCTAGATCACTGAATCAACTGGTCTTCTTAAACATAGTTATGCTGTTTCCATTCACTGTCCATGTGGCAACCAGAGTGAACTTTCTAAAATTTAAGCATGTCACTCTCTGATTTGAAACTCATTGATGACTTGCCATGGCCCTTAGCATAAAGTCCCAGTTCCCTATCTTGACTTAAGCCCTTCATGAACTTATCCTTCAACTTTTCCATTTTATCTCCTACCACCACCCATTTCAAACTGTGGGTTCCAGGCATACCAAACTTCTGTTATTTGCTTAGAAATACTGTGCTGTCTTACCTCTAGACATTTTTGCACATGGTGATTATTTTCTCTGGAAACTCACTTTTTCCTTTGTGTGGCTGATTCCTAATGCTTAAGGCAACAGTTAAAAGGCATAGCTTTAGAGAATTCTTTTGACCAATATCCTTTATCTTTTCATAGTAGAAGATATCCTGTATCCTGTAATCTTTTCATAGTAGTTTTCCAGTTTACTATAAATGCTTCTTTAATTTTTTGATTTAACCTCTAGAATATAGCTTCTTGAGTGAAAAGTGTCTCTGTTGATTTCCATCAGCACCTTGCACATAGTAAATGCTCAGTACTTTTGAAAGAAAGAAACACACACACCACATACCCATACACACACACAAATGTGCAGTCATCGTTATTCATGGATTCTGTATTTGTAAATTTGCTTTCTCACTAAAATTAATTTGTATTTCAAATTCATATTTGCAGTACTTTCATGGTCATTTGTGAACACATGCAGAGGTAAAAAATTTGAATGCTCAAGTTCTCAGTGGAGGTTGAATAAGGCAACACTATGCCTCTTGGTTTAGTTCACGAACTTACAAGCATTCTTTTCATGGTACATTATTTAATGTCACTTTTTAAAATGTCACATTTTTATGTATTTTTGTTCGTGCTTTTCCCATTGAAAATGGCCTCCAAGTATAGTGCTGAAGTGTTGACAAGTGTTTCTAAGCAGAAGGCTGTGATACGCCTTACAGTGAAAATATGTCTGTTAGAATAAGCTTTGTAGAGGCATAGTTCATGGTTGGCCTTTAGTTCAGTCTTAACAACTTAATAGTATATATTAAATAAAGTATATTTGAAGAGAAATATACATAAAGCAAAGTTATATATTAGTTTCTTGATAAAAATATTGTCAGAGGCTCACAGAAACTAACTCTGTATTTCCCAGAGGGGTTAAATGCTTGCTAACTCAGTGTGTACAGTGATTTTACAGAATATAACTACCACACATAATGAGAACTGACTATATATGTAATTATAAAATTTTGCTCATAATGTTTCATAACTTGCTTTTTCCCCCACATAACTGTGTATGTATGTCATGCACATACTAAAAATAATGAATATTTATCTTATATGTTAATTATGAAGTAAGAAAAAGAACTATATGTGTTCTTATATGTTTATATGAGTATGGAGACAAATGTGATTAATACATATCAGGTTATGTTGGTAACCTAGAGGGTGAATAATTTTTTAAAAACTTATGTTGTCTTAATGGTTACAATGAACATGTTTCTGGTGCAGACACTCTTGTAAACCATGATGTTTAGTGATTTAACTTCCTTTTGTGAAAGAACTAAAGTTTCAACTAAGTATGGCCTTTGAATTTTCCTACATTTCAGACAGTCAGAGGCTACAGTTGGATCTACAAAAAATGGAGCTTCTAGAAAGTAAAATGACTGAGGAACAACAGTCTCTAAAAAATAAAATTAAGCAAATGATAACTGATCTAGAGACATATAATGATTTGGCAGCTTTAAAATCATCAGGTGAAGAAAAGAAAAAGGTAAATGGTAACAATGCTATGAAATTGTAATTCAAATTGTTTTTCTTGATTAAATTTAATAATATATGTTTTTAAAACTTCGTAAGTTTATTTTCAG
>NW_011494898.1:5245921-5269416 GCF_000754665.1 Bison bison bison
TGATTACTTGATATATAAGGAAAAAATAAAGATGTTTATATACAAAGTAGGAATTTAGAGTGAATTTCAAAACAAAAGACAAAAATTGAAAAGCAAGGGATAGAGTACTTCGACAAATATAATAATTGTGTCCTCAGTCATTACTGACTCTTTGAGACCCCATGGATTATAGACCAGCAGGCTCCTCTGTCTATGGAATTTTGTAAGTAAGAATACTGGAGCAGGTTGCCATTTCCTACTCCAGGGGATCTTCCCAACCCAGAGATCAAAGTTGCATCTCTTTCATCTCCTGCATTGGCAGGCAGGTTCTTTACCACTTCATTACCTGGGAAGCCCTTCAACAAATATAAACTTTGTTAAATGCAAATTTGATTATGATATTTCTCTACTTAAGACTTCTCAGTGGCTTTTCTTTGCCATTTACATTAACTTAAAGTAAACCTGGTGGAGTACAAACACATAAGTCAGTCCTAATAAGTTATTATTTATATTGTTAATGTTAATTTGGCTTATTATAGACTTCCCCAGTGATGCAGCAGTTAGAGAATCCACCGGCCAGGATCCACCAGACTCAGGTTTGATCCCTGGGTTGGAAAGATCCCCTGGAGAAGGAAGTGGAAACCCACTCCAGTATTCTTGCCTGGAAATCCCATGGACAGAAAAGCCTTGTGGGCAACAGTTTATGGGGTTGCAAGAGTGAACACAACTTAGAGACTAAACAACAACAACACAATTTAGCTTATTATAGTTAGAAGAATATTTTTACAAACAGGTTTTCTAGCCTTGGTAGGATTTTATTACAATATTATTGAAATTATTTAAGTCAAATGCTATTTTAATTGATTTACTAGATACCTGCTAAAGCCTTTAATTTACTTCCATTTGGATCTATGTAGAAATTACATCAGGAGAAAACAGTATTATCAACTCGCAGAAATGCCTTTAAAAAAATAATGGAGAAACTAAACACAGAATGGGAGACACTAAAAACACAACTGCAAGAAAACGAGACACATTCTCAGGTAAAAAAGAAAAAAAAAGATTGAAATTCATTTCTATTTTTAGATTATCTGGCATGTTCTCTTAATCTGTATTTTCACCCGCAAAGCAACCCATTCCTTTTTTTTAATCTGCTTTGTTTACCTACCAGATTTTCTGGCTTTGAAGATAGCTAGATTGTATACAATCTCCACTCAGAATGAGTTTACTCCTGCCTTCTCTAAACCTATATCGAAGGCCAGCTCTAGGCTTGGCACTATTCTGGGAACAGTGATTATGATAATAACTTTTAAAAATATCAAAAGTAAAGTGTTTTTAATTCAGAAACATTGCTAATGCCACAGATAATGAAGATGAGCCATAATGACTAGTATCCCACCACCCAGAAGAGATGATTTTATGCATATGTGGATAGATATTTGTAGTCTATATGTATGTGGTATGAATATATTCACTTTATACATACACATAAGTATACATTATTTCTGTATATTTATAGAAATGGTACTATATTGTACCTATTATTTGGAAACTTGTTTTTCATCATTAACTATACTTTCCCTTGTCAGTAGATTTTTTTTTTTTAGTACGATTGTATACAATATTTATATGGATACAGCAAATTGCCGGAGAAGGCAATGGCACCCCACTCCAGTACTTTTTCCTGGAAATCCCATGGACGGAGGAGCCTGGTGGGCTGCAGTCCTTGGGGTTGCTAGAATCGGACACGACTGAGCAACTTCACTTTCATTTTTCACTTTCATGCATTGGAGAAGGAAATGGCAACCCACTCCAGTGTTCTTGCCTGGAGAATCCCAAGAACAGGGGAGCCTGGTAGGCTGCTGTCTATGGGGTCGCACAGAGTCGGACACGACTGAAGCGACTTAGCAGCAGCATAGCAAATTGTTAGACATTTTGGTTATTTCTCATTTTAAAACTGTTCAAAAATTGTTAGACATTTTGGTTATTTCTCATTTTAAAACTGTTCAAATAATGCTATGAAGAGCAGTCCTATTCTTGAAGTTCTTTATTTACATTTATGATGATTTACTCAGGATGCAAAGGCAAACCCCTTTTCCATATCACTCATCCTACTGATAATTACCTAAACAAGGTCTGAGGTCTTCTAGATTGAAGGGCAGAAGCCTTGTCTCTGTCACTCACTTTCTCCCCAGCACTGTGTTAGTGGTTGGCATATGATAAGTGTTCAATAAGTATTTTTTGGTGGATTAAATGAAGCATGCGTGTCATATACAAAATCAGTTATTATGGTCTGATAAAGGTTGGTCATTCTCACATCAAATTAGCCTATGTTAACAATTTGCAGCTATGATTTATTAATGCTAAATGCATTAAGTTTTTTCTTCACGTGGTGTCATGATCATGATAGACAGTCATCATTAACATTTTGGTATAATATCCTTGTAAACTTTTTTCCTTTGCAGTTCAGTTCAGTTCAGTTGCTCAGTGTCCGACTCTGCAACCCCATGAATCGTAGCACGCCAGGCCTCCCTGTCCATCACCAACTCCTGGAGTTTCCCTTTGTAGTTATACACCCTTAATTATATTGTTCTTACAAATAATGAAATCATTCTATGCATACAGTCTTTAAGCATTTATTTGCTTACTTATATGTTTTCAAGCTCTTTTTTTGATATTTTTAGGATGTCAGCTATTTCATTGTATGTATGTACCTTTTAAAAAAAGGTAAACTTTATTTTCTTCATAAAAGGGATGGACTCTCATCAGAGTTTGCCAAAAACTTAGAAGTCACTAATTTACATGTTTCAAATTTATTAGTCAATTACTCTGTCTCTGCTTCATAATATACAATCCTATTTATAGACTTGTAAATAGCAAATTTATCCTAGTCTGTTTAGAGTTGGAATGGATACTGGAGAAGAAAACCTAAGAAAAAGTTAATGAGGCCATTGTCTTATGGTTCATAGGAAAGAGCATTGATAATTCATATGGATTTTCAGCCCTCTTCTTTCACTGAATAGATGATTTAAAGAGAAAAACATTTAACAAACAGTTTCTTAGAGCCAGTCCGTGGCTACCTTGTTTATTCCCACATTAAGTGATTATCTTATTCTTAACCCCATTTACAGGAATTTGTAACATAAATCACAGTTTACAATGCTTCTCTGTATTATGGTTTGCCTTTTATGAATCCCAGTTGTTTGAATCAAATCCTGGCCTCCCTATTTTTTGAAGTTATTTTCTTGAAAACTGGCTTTGACATCTATAAATAACATGGCATAACAGACTTTTTTTGAGTGGTTATTTATTTGATATCATTTAAACATATTTATATTGGAACAAACTGCAAAGCTCCTAGAAGAAAACATAGGGAAAAAGCTCCTTGACGTTAGTCTTGGCAACAAGTTTTTATTATAACACCAAAAAGCACAAGCAACCAAGGCAAAAATAAATAAATGGTCCCCATCAGACTAAAAAGATTCTTCACAGCAAATGAAACAATCAAGAAAATGGAAAAGCAGTTTACAGTTTGGGAGAAAATATAAAGAACTCATGATAGACTTTTAAAATAAGTTGTAGGGAAAAAAAAGATGTGTGCTTCTTGACATCCTTGGAGGTTTAAAGGCAAGGTTTAAATATATCACTGAAATAAATAAATGTATAGAAGGAATTTGACCGTATGACATAGAGTTGCTTTTATACCAATATTCATGTAGCACTTAAGAGGTTTGCTACATAATAAGAAGCCCACCCCTTTGTATGAAACAAAGGGAAAATTTGGTACTTGACTTTGCAAAAGGTTATTTGAGATTTATTGTCAAAAAGTGCTGACTACTTCCTTAAGTCCATCTGAACTTCAAGGTTCTATCAGGGGAAGCTGGATCTGATTTCGTAGCATTAACTCACAGCACATACAGTTCATATAATTAGTTATGACTCATCCTAATATCTAGATTTATCTTTGGAGGAAACAATGGGATAGATGCTACACTGATACTGAACTTATGCCCTGAGAATAATTTTAACTTGAGTTTAGGAAGAAATATGAATGCTGTTTCAATTATCAGATTTTTTTAAATGATTATTACTTCTTGGAAATATCCAGGCAGAACATTATTTTAATGTTTCATTTTTCAGACTTTGCTTAGGAAAAAAACTATGTGCATCTTAAAAAGACCATAACCCAGAGTTACAAGGTTAATTAAATCAGAAAAACAATTTAATTCTATAACAGTAAAATTGTCTTTGGAGGAAGCAACCATCAATATAATATCCACATTAGCTTCCTGTTGATGCAGAAATTATTGTAAGAATGCCAGCTTTTTACCAGCCCTCTTATAATCTTTACACTGCAGCTCTGCTCTTATCACAGCTTGTGAAATTAGACAGGAAATTTAGCCCTGGAAATAAGGAAGTTTCTCCTATATAGCGCAACCTTTGACAGTGTTAGAATATGTAGTACTTTCATGGCATTAGACCTTCAGATTTCAAGGAGAGATTCTTATCATGTCCCATTCTTCTTTTTAAACTTCTTTTAGGAAAGGGAAATATCATAAATTGTCTTTCAGTTGGTATGTTCATTGGTATAATAAATATGTTCCAATTAAAGTAAACAGAGTAAACGTGTTGAATTCAACATCCTATTTAGTATTATATTTACTGTTGTTTAACTTTTTCTGATTTCTTTTTTGTCTGTCGTGGCTTTATCTCAGTAAAATGCGGGAGTTGAAAAGATTTAAAATTGAGGGTTTTTTTCTTATATCTCAAAGGAGTATATAATTGTTTTGAATATGGGCACTGGTGAACATTTTTCTTTTGTGTTTTTAGCTTACAAATTTGGAGAGGAAGTGGCAACACCATGAGCAAAATAATTTTGTGATGAAAGAATGTATCCTTTAAAAAACTGCAAGTGAACTTGACTGAGGGATTTTTTTCTCTAGGAATTTCTTTAAAGACTGAAATAATATTCAGTTCAACATCAGATACCTAATATGTACAAAATACTGGCTAAACTATGTGGGAAATGAATAAGACTTAGTTTCCATTCTACAGTTGTATGTGTGTGTGCGTGTGTGTGTGTTTTAAAGTAACTAATAGAAAGCAGACCATACAAAGCCATAGTGTGGCATAGTGACTAAGTACTCATTTTAGAGTCAGGAAATCTAATTTTAAATATTGACTCTACTATGTATAGGTTATGGACTTTGAACAGTTTACTTAACTGTTCAAACTGCAATTTTATCATCTCAAATACAGCTAATATTTCCTTCTCATAGACTTGTTGGGAGAATTATATATAACCATATATATGTATATGTGTGTATGTATGGTCATTTTTTGTTATTTATAATGCTGTACCTTAGATATCTGGGAAGCAAAGGGAGGGATAACCAAGTGTACACATGAGAAATTTGACCTTCAATCTCATCTACCAAGATAGTACTTATGTCCCATCTTATTTCTATCAAGATAGTACTTACGTTCAGTCTTTTTGCTCATCTTTTTGTGTAATCATAGATGGAAGCAGCTACTGACAACAGGTATTGTGAGTGTAAGAAACGTTTCCCCAAATGTTGTCTCCTGGCCCCTTCTTTGACCTATTCAAGAGCAACTCTGATTAGAGAACTAGATTCTAACTCATTGGTTGCATAGGCTCTCTAGGATGCTACTGAACATCCTCTCAGGGCAGCGTGGACCCAGCTTCCCTCCAGATGAGATGCTAAAGGCTCTATTCCCAGTGGTTGTGCAGTTTATTTTAAAAGCAGATTTGTATTCACAATATGTTAAAGTCCAGAACTCTGGTTTTATCTGACATAAAGTAGATGATTTTGAAGCAGAGTGACGTCTAGAAACTTGCCTGAAATTCTGTGTGGTACTCTAAAGGATGTGGTTCTTCTGAACATTGAAGTGTTCTATCACCAGATAGAGATGAATAACATATTAACTCTAAAAATGTTTATATAGCATAGGTCAACTTTTTTGAAACAAGTTTGGCCTGGCCTTTTAGGGTTAGACCTTTTAGGTTTAGGTTTGATGCTTAATCTGTTAAAATACTGTTTGTTTTTTAAAAACTATTCTAATTGTGCTTTTTTGTGCCATCTTCAGTTTTCAGTAAGAAAAATACTAGTGTAATTTGGGTCTTTTCTGCATCACAGAATTAGATTAATATTTGTATTGATATTGTTCCCTCTTAACTCATGTAATTAGTCATAGCAACCAAGAGTCAAGAGAGTGATTACCGGCCGATTATGAAGAATGTGTCCAAGCAGATTGCAGAGTATAATAAAAACATCGTGGATGCTCTGCATAGCATGAGCAGAAACTGAGTCTGAACCAACTGCAAGTCTCTATAGAAATGTTCTCTTGCTGCTAAACCTTGTACACGCCATTAAAAAATTGCTTACCCTTGACGAGTTTTACCTAAAAATTTTTGAAATAACTTTGAAGAATGATGCTTTAAATAGTATAATAGTTTAATAAATATCTTATGTATTAAAAAAGTATCATCTCCCTTTATATTTAGATTTCTTTTGTGTAGGTGATAAAAATGTCTCAAAGAACCAGGAGATAAAACAAACAAAAAGTGGCTGTTGTTATTCATTTAGTTGGTATAATCCATCTGTGGCAGCAAATGCTATCATCTTTTCATATGTCAAGCCTAGGAGGCATGCTTGGAGTATGATTCTGATTTAGCATTTATCAACCTTGCCAATTTTTGCTTCTAGAAATAAATAATAAGAATAGAAGGGAGGTATTTAGTTTTGAGTTTTACTTCTCAAGCAGGATATATTTGATGTTTTAAGGCATATGAAATCACAGGTAAATACGTAACATTTTTTATATGTCAGTTATTCCTTTGTGAAATTAAGACATTCTTTATTGGGGATTAATATTTTTACTCTTTGCATTAAAAAAATTCTTACATGTATTTGCTAGGAAAAGCATGAAATTTAAAATAAATGTTGTATTTACAGTGGACTCTTTTGGTCTATGGCTGCTGCTGTTCATTTTTATTCTGGAGTATGCATTCACTCTTTAGTACTACAGGAGGACTTAAGTAGATTAATTTATAAGCATTGCCAACACATTTGAAAGGAAAAGGTGGAAGAGGTAGAAATGTATCATGTCAATCTGGGGAGACATTATGGAACTGAAGATGTATCCTCTTTTTTGGGAAGAATGAGTCACTTTTCCCAGAATAAAGTATTCTTTAAAACTATCCTTCCTTTGCTCTGATCTTGCATTCCTCAAGTTATTCTACTTCTCAGTTTTCATGAAACACAAGCATATTAGTTTCTTTTTTAAAAGGCTTTATTGAGATACAGTTTACATATGGTGAAAGTTCCCATGCATGTTCCTTACCTGAAGTAAATATTTATCATTAAATTATTCAATTTTAGTTCTGTGTGAGTTTAGGTAGAAGGGTGAAGCTTGTTGAATTTGATTAACTCGGGTACTAGTATGGCCGAAGATTCTGCACACTGATACATTCATTAAGGTGGCATTCATAAAATATGTTCCTTAGATCCTGAGTTCTTCAGGTTTCTAATAGGTGTTATACCATCAAAGGATTCATAGTCAAAGGAATTTGGGAAGCATTATTTTATTTTATTTTATTTTAAATTTTATTTTATTTTTAAACTTTACAATATTGTATTAGTTTTGCCAAATATCAAAATGAATCCGCCATAGGTATACCTGTGTTCCCCATCCTGAACCCTCCTCCCTCCTCTCTCCCCATACCCTCCCTCTGGGTCATCCCAGTGCACCAGCCCCAAGCATCCAGTATCGTGCATCGAACCTGGACTGGCGACTCGTTTCATACATGATATTATACATGTTTCAATGCCATTCTCCCAAATCTCCCCACCCTCTCCCTCTCCCACAGAGTCCATAAGACTGATCTATACATCAGTGTCTCTTTTGCTGTCTCGTACACAGGGTTATTGTTACCATCTTTCTAAATTCCATATATATGCGTTAGTATACTGTATTGGTGTTTTTCTTTCTGGCTTACTTCACTCTGTATAATAGGTTCCAGTTTCATCCATCTCATTAGAACTGATTCAAATGTATTCTTTTTAATGGCTGAGTAATACTCCATTGTGTATATGTACCACTGCTTTCTTATCCATTCATCTGCTGATGGGCATCTAGGTTGCTTCCATGTCCTGGCTATTATAAACAGTGCTGCGATGAACATTGGGGTACACGTGTCTCTTTCCCTTCTGGTTTCCTCAGTGTGTATGCCCAGCAGTGGGATTGCTGGATCATAAGGCAGTTCTATTTCCAGTTTTTTAAGGCATCTCCACACTGTTCTCCATAGTGGCTGTACTAGTTTGCATTCCCACCAACAGTGTAAGAGAGTTCCCTTTTCTCCACACCCTCTCCAGCATTTATTGCTTGTAGACTTTTGGATCGCAGCCATTCTGACTGGTATGAAATGGTACCTCATAGTGGTTTTGATTTGCATTTCTCTGATAATGAGTGATGTTGAGCATCTTTTCATGTGTTTGTTAGCCATCTGTAGGGAAGCATTATTTTAAACAAAGGTAAATTATTCTCTTCTTGTCTGCTCAGAACCCTTAATATGCTAATGTGCAATAAGTTCAAGAAGAATATATACTATTAATATTACAGTTTTTTCTGAGTAGTGGGATTGTGGGTCTTTTCATCTTCATTGAACTTTCTGGTACTTTCTCAAAATTATCTGTGATGTACATATAATAGTTAGACATGCAATAAAAATTCAAATTAAAAACATATATACAGTTAATACTTTAACTTGTAGGAAGGACATATGATAGTTGAGACAGCTCTGCTGTAATCATTGAGCTAGAACTTAACCAGTCTTTACTCAGAAAGAAAATAGGAGGAAAATTGCCTCGTCATTATATATGTGTGTTTGTATTATAACATTGTGAAGTTTGGCAGAAAAAGATTGAAAATTTCTTGAAAAAAGCAAAATTCCCAACTTCCATTCTAAATTATTCATATATGATATTTGGGGAACATAATTAAGCAGGACTTCTTTAAACTAAAATGTGTTATCTGAGGGAAATTCTTACTAATGTCTCTTCCTTCCTCTCAGAGCTTTTCAACAAATCCAACAAGAATATTCTCTCTGCTAGGATAGACCTGGAGGCTACTATCTGCTTAAACCGGCTCTTCCTCAGGCAGTCACATTGCTCAGTGAGTTTCATTCCTGTTAAAATAACACCTTGTGAGTTGTATGGAAAGAAGCTGCAGACTGAACAAACATGCTGAATAGTCTCACTAATGAAGATCAACATCGGAAAGTTAGCAAAATCTTTGTTTTTCCCACCATTATCTTTATCAGTAAATAAACATGAGTTCTTTATACTCTTTCACTAATGGGAGTCCCTGGTTTGGACCGTATTCTGGTTTCATGTTACAGCGTAAAATTCAGGCAGGGTAAGAGAATTAGAGCGTGGAGTCAGGCTGTTCACACTGGAGATGAAAGATCAGTTAAGAGAAGCTCCAGGGGTTCTTGCTGCCCAATTTCTCTGTAGTTGTTTCCTTTAGCTATTTGATTCCAGCATGAACAACCTTAATAAATAAGAACATTTATACTTGAAGTAAGAAGAAACTGACAGACTACTAGGGAACTGTGGTGATCTAATTTAAAATTAATGTATCTTTCATTTTTATCTACCTTTTAAAATAAAAGCAGGTTGTATCTTTAAATCGCAGATTCACAGTTTGAGAACTGAGATTGAGCATCTTTAAAAAGATAGCTTTTAATACAAAGGTAGAAAATTTAGGAAAGACAGATAAAATGAAGAAAATTACTTCTGATCACATTAGTCTTTTAAGATGTGCGTCTATATACATGTCATACATACCTATTTTTCATTATATATTTATATATTTTTTTTAAATTAAGATCATGCTGTTCTTAAACTTTTGCTGTTTATAGTTTTGCAAACATTTATTCATGTCATTATATACTCTTGTACAACAACATGTTAAATTGCTGTATATTATTTTATTTATAGGAATACTTTCTGAAAACAAACACCCATGTATTGAATGAGGTTAGTGGGGTGTGGTTAGGCGTAAGCTTTGAATTATGTAACTGAGTTTGAACCACAGCTCCACTGCTAACTTTTCATATGACCTAGGGAAGTTACTTAGTCTCTGAATTTCGTTTCTTCGTCTATAAAATGGAATAATAGTGCTTAACTCACAGGATTGGCTCAAAGAGTCAAAAGCAAAAGTCCAAGGCCTTTTGACACAAATTGCCCTCAGGAACATGACACGAATAGCAGTGTGCAGGAATGCTTGCTTGCCTGCACTCTCGCCATCATTGGCATTATCCACACTGACCGTGCACTACATATATTTGTTTTAGTTGTTTTAAGTAAACCAAACTGCCTTCATCACTATAACTAAGAATTTTCTTGTGTTTTAATTAGGAACACAATGCAGAATGTGTTTTCATGCTAAAAAATATAATTTAAAAAATTCTATTAAAATACTTACTATAACTTTGTAATAACAAAAGGTTAATTCAAGCTGAGCACCAAAGAACTGATGCTTTTGAACTGTGGTGTTGGAGAAGACTCTTGAGAGTCCCTTGGACTGCAAGGAGATCCAACCAGTCCATTCTGAAGGAGATCAGCCCTGGGATTTCTTTGGAAGGAATGATGCTAAAGCCGAAACTCCAGTACTTTGGCCACCTCATGCAAAGAGCTGACTCATTGGAAAAGACTCTGATGCTGGGAGGGATTGGGGGCAGGAGGAGAAAGGGACGACAGAGGATGAGATGGCTGGATGGCATCACCGACTCGATGGACGTGAGTTTGAATGAACTCCGGGAGATGGTGATGGACAGGGAGGCCTGGCGTGCTGCGATTCATGGGGTCGCAAAGAGTCGGACACGACTGAGCAACTGAACTGAACTGAACTGAATTCTTACTGCTTATTTTTAGTAGATAATAGATTATATTTTGCTGCCTCAGTATCTTTCCTCATAACATATTGTAATGAATTACTGCTCTGAAACTAACTGTATAATCTCAAGGGACATAGGAATAACGTGTGTATAAATAGCCTAGTTGATAAATAGGCTGTTCTGCTTGGTCAACTTTATTCTCCTTCAAGTCAAGAGTGGTTACGCATAAAGAGAAGTTGTGTCATAGGAGGGAAAATAACACCCACTGGAGAGTCCAGTGTAGAAGAGAGTTTGGAGGAAGCATGAGTCAGAAAATTGAGTGATCTTCTACCTAAAAGAGGCTTAAATAACACTAGGTAAGCATTTCACAAGAAAAAATATAAAAACTAAAATGAGATTTTCAAAATTACTGTTTTATTTCAAAGTCTTTTTGTAAAACAGTATTTTTACCATGATAACAACATAGTGACACCATGAAAGAAAGCAAACTTAATTGATTAGAATTGTATTTGGTATAGATCAAGAAAGAACTACGACTAGCCAAACTGAAATATTAGCTCATTTCTGTGTTGTCACTTTCAACAGATAAATTCACCCTACTAAAGGAAGTCTTGATTAACATGAAGGTGAAACTGTTTGAAAGGCAGCTGTGCTCACCACTACACCACCAGTGCTGAAGGTGAAAATATTTGCTGTCCATATTGTAGTCCATAAGCTCAACCTGAATTTTTTTATCAAAGTAAACTGTAGTTCATTTTTAAAAGCCTCTCTCAGTGTTTAAATAGCTTCTTGTTAAAATGAACTTTCCCTCAGTTTACTGGAGTGGGGGAGGGCACCTTAGAGGCCAACCAGCACCACCCCACCCACCCCCAGCCAAGGACAAAGCAGGGGCTTTGTGTCTCAGGAGTAGGGGAAATGGTTAAGAAGCAGAGGAAGAGAAAATTGCTTTTCCAGCCTCTCTAACTTCCCATGTAGCCTACAGAGAAAAGCAAGCATCCCTTGGGAGGAAATAACAAAAGTGCCAAACAGTAGATGGATGGATGAAGCCTAAATCTCTGCAGTGTACTAGAGCTCTTGGCTTTAAATGTCACAAAAGCCCCGTGCCTTGCTCATGGTGGTTATCAGAAGGCCAAATGGACATTTACTGCCAGTTGGCCCTACCTTCCTGGAGACATCTAGCCTTGAACGTGTTCCTTGGCTCAGTTCCTCTTCCTGCTAGAAATATTTCAGAGTCAGAGAAGGGGCTCTGGTGAAGCTGTGAAAGTCCAGTTGCCTTCTTTCCTTTTTCTGTGGCACAATAGAGATAGCCAGTTAGACCATGAGAAGTATCCATAAGAGACCCTAAGAGACAGCTAATTGAAAGAACTACAGATAATAGGAGGCAAGCAAACTTATTACAAAACCTCTCACCACTGTATTATCTCCAAAATCCCCCTACTTCAGCCAAAAAAAAGATAAAACTCTTCCATAAAATAAACATTCAAAATTTCTGTGATCCAGTATCTTTTTCTTGACCACAGATTAGATTTCCAGGACAAGTTTTCCTTACCACATACTCTGATTTGTCAGACTGTTTATTTCTAAGAAACTTCATGACCTCAGTGTGCACTGCCATCCCCCTCCCTAAACAGTAACCTCAACAAGCCATATCTCTTACTTATCTTCAGTAAGTATTAAAGTATGACCTGATGAAAAGAATTTTTTAAAGAGTATGTTGGATTGATTGTCTGAAATTCCATACCAAGCTAATGTTTTGACATAGTGTGGTCACAGCCTCAGAAATGTAAACAGAAAGGACATTTCCAAATGAAGACTCGAAAGGAGATTTAGCACGAACACATTGCACCTCAGTGAGGAAAACTCACTGGAATTTCAACTACCATGAGCGTCAGACCCCTCATCCTATCTTGTAATAATCCGACTTTATCCCTACTTTAAAAGGACGTGGGACTTTGAGTTTGAAGAAGCACCTATGCATCTCTCTCATGAGAATATGTCTTAGAAGCATAGTTTCTAAGTCTTTCTTTTCTTGAAGAAGGCCTCTCTCTTCCTAAGACTAGTTCCTATACTGCTGCCTTCTACTACTTCCTTCTGAATCTTCCTTAATTTTCTGTGTTTCATCCCCTTCTTCCTATGGCTTTAGCCTCTCCTCCATTGGATTTCATCCTGTCAATACAGAAACACATTGATTTTCCTCCCATTCTTTTCACATTCAGAACTCTTATCCAACATCTCATCCTCTGTCATTCCCTTCTCCTTCTGCCTTCAGTCTTTCCCAGCACCAGGGTCTTTTCTAAGGAATTGGCTCTTTGCATCAGGCGGCCAAAGTATTGGAGCTTCAGTTTCAGCAGTCTTGCTAGTGAATATTCAGGATTGATTCCCTTTAGGATTAACTGGTTTGATCTCCTTGAAATCAAAGAGACTCTCAAGAGTCTTCTCCAACACCACAGCTCAAAAGCATCAATTCTTTGGTGCTCTGCCTTCTTTGTGGTCCAACTCTGACTCATACATGAGTGAGAGTGAGTGAAGTCACTCAGTCGTGTCCGACTCTTTGTGACCCCATAGACTGTAGCCTACCAGGCTCCTCTGTCCATGGGATTTTCCAGGCAATAGTACTGGAGTGGATTGTCATTTCCTTCCATACATCCATACATGGCTACTGGAAAAACTAGCTTTGACTAGATGGACCTTTGTTGGCAAAGTAATGTTTCTGCTTTTTAATACTTTGTCTAGGTTTGTCGATAACTTTTCTTCCATGGAGCAAGGGTTTTTTAATTTCATGGCTGCAATCACCATCTGTGGTGATTTTAGAGCCCAAGAAAATAAAGTCTGTCACTGTTTCCATTGTTTTCCCATCTGTTTGCCATGGAGTGATGGGATCAGATGCCATGATCTTAGTTTTTTGAAAACTAAGATTCGATATATATTTTACACCTAAAGAAAATCTCAATTCAGACTGGCCAAATTTCAAATGCTTAATAGCGCATGTGGATAGTGGCTACAAACTGCACAGCATAGATTTAGAATTTAGAACTTTTTATTTTGATTATAGGAAGGGGATGAGTCACAGGAGGAAGCCAAATGGCAGTTTTATAAAATAGAGGAAGACTGTCCCATAAGGCAAAAAAAAAATTCCTATGTGAGATTATAATCTAAAGTAGGATTTTTTGCACTTCCTTTGACTGCTCTGAAATTATTCTTGTTAGGGAATTTGGGATGGACATGTATACACTGCTGTGTTTAAAATGGGTGATCAACAGGACCTGCTGTAGCGTGCATGAAGCTCTGCTCAGTGTTGTGTGCCAGCCTGGACAGAAGGGGAGTTCGGGGAAGATTGGGTGCGTGTGTATGCATGGCTGAGTCCCTTTGCTGCTCACCTGAAACCATCACAGCTTGTTAATTGGCTAGACCCCAATATAAAATCTGAAAAATAAATAAATTACTCTTACAGATATATTTCATTGAAACTTAACCTCAATTGGTCAAATGAAGAAAAAATACACATAGTAGTTAAAAATATTTATACATTTTCGTCTAAATGAAGCCTCTGAAAGAATCGGTCAGGCCAGATCTTCTGTAACTTCAGTAATTGATAATAGCAGAAGGTTTGTGAATTATACTTACTTTTAATAACTGTAGTATTGAAAAACAGTTTGCAGCCTGTATTCTATGGTATAAATATTTTATATGATGCCAGTGTCAATAATATTTTCCTCATTTATCTGTGTATCATCTAGATAGTAAACTCTAATTGCCAGAGTTGAAAATCTTTGAATTACAGAGCTATTCTAAGAAAACCTCTAAACTGAGACCTTCTTTGGAAAAAATATCAATGTAAGGGAAGCTTTTTCTAGTCTCTCATCCAATGCCCCAATTTCTCCCATCAAAGAACAGTATATCTAAAAGTCTATTTGACTAGTATACCTTTTATTTAAAATAATATTTATACTCAATAGGGATTTACTTTAACAACATGATTTTTTGACACCTAGCAAATTATCGAATATTGTTATTTAACAGTGTTTAAAATAGGCTGGGTCACACAAATGAGGTAACATTGCAGTCGGCTACCTGTTGAGCTCCACGTGAAGCTCTCCTTGGCCCCTTCCCAGCCGCACTCTGGCTCCCCAGGCCTTCCTCTCAGCCTCACAGATCTCTGGCACTAGTATCAGCAGAGGAAGGAGCAAGGATGAAGGCGAGTAGATTAAAACAATGGGGAAGGGAAGAAGACAGAGTAGGCAAAGTACCTTGTGACCTTAAAATAACGAGCCAGTTTTCCTGTGTGTCTGGTGAACTGTCTTTAAAGACAATTCCAAAAAAGAAACTATAAAAAATGTTTAGAATAAAAGCAACATCCTTCAGCTAAGAGCTTGCCCTACCAAGTTTGCTATTTTGAAGCTCAGCTCACATCTGAATTTAACTGAAAAGCAGGTTTCAGTACATTCAGAAGGTGAGGAATGGGGATAAGGTAAGGATTAGTCTTACTGTTTGAAAATCATTGTTTATAACTCATATTACCATCTTTTGAAATGATAAAAGAAGTAGTGGTCCCCCTGCTCCCATCTGTTATATAATCAGATCTTCTTGGTTGAGATGGAAATAAATTTCCAATTTTGTTTATTCCACATAAACTCTGCTATGTGCCTGTAGACTTCAAAATTTTTCAGTTTTTTACATTGAAACAACATAGTGAAGGAGCAAAGAGTGAAAACATCAATGGAAGATTTCCAAAATGGCTATGGTACACAGAATTTAAATGTTCACATCCTAATCCCTAGAAGCCGTGAGTTACTTGTTACCTTACTTGGCAAAAGAAACAATGCAATTGTGAGTAAGGATTGAGATGGGAAGATTATTCTGGATTATCTGGGTGAACTCAGTGAAATCACAAACTTCTCTTGAAAAAGGAGGCAAGAAGGTCCAAGCCAGAGAAATAAAACATGAGATTTAGAAGCAATTGATGTTCTTTGAAGATGGAGGAAGGAGCTGTGAGCCAAGAAATGCAGGCAGCCTCTAGAATCTGGGAAAGGAAAGGAAATAGAATCTCCCCAGGGCCTCCAGAAGGATTTTAGCCTAGACCCCTCAGACTTCTGACTTCCAGAACTGTAAGATAATAAATTTATGTTGCCTTAGGCCACTAATTTTGTGGTAATTTATTACAACCATTATTTATGCAGCATATGCCACAACCCCCTGCAATTACTTTCTCTCCAATTATAGTTTCCATCCTCATATTTATTTGTCATAATTTCATTGCCAGTAACAGGAACTGCTAATGGTATAAAGTCCATCATATGAGGAAAGCAAAACATATCTGTACATATAAAGACAACCATACCAGAAGGTAAGGCTGTCTGTTTCTGTTTATCACATTCATTCAACTAATAATTGAATAAAGAAGTGACCAAGACCAATAAAATTCCTCCCCAGACTGAACTTAAATCCTAATGGAAGAGTAAGCAGTGCAAGTTCATACGATGATAACTTTTCTTGGTAAATGTCAATACTGACTGATACCGGAAAATTAAACCAAGTGTCTTTTTGTAAACCCACTGCCAAATTCATGAAACCTTTATTACCATAAAATATGTTTTTCCTGAGGCATTCATGTAAAACTTCCAGGGGTTCTTCAGGACCTGACATCTCATTTATTTCATACCAGCTTTCTCAAATTTTATGGGATAATAATCACTTTCTAAAGTGATTAAAGGTACTCAAGTGAATATTATGGGCTTCCCTGGTAGCTCAGCTGGTAAAGAATCTGCTTGCAATGCAGGAGATCCTGGTTCGATTCCTGGCTCAGGAAGATACCCTGGAGAAGGATACTCCAACATTTGGGGGCTTCCCTGGTGTCTCAGACAGTAAAGAATCTACCTGCAATGCGGGAGACTTGGGTTTGATCCCTTGGTTGTGAAGATTCCCAGGAAGAGGGCATGGCAACCCACTCTAGTATTCTGGCCTGGAGAATCCCATGGGCAGAGAAGCCTGCTGGGTTACAGCCCATGGGGTCACAGAGTCGGACATGACTGAGTGACTAAGCTCAAGTGAATGTTACAGCTTCTGTCCCTATGATCCACCTTGAGCCTAAACGCCATATTCTGACCAGTATCCCAGAATAACCCAGGACTTTTAAGACTGACATGGGCTCTCCAAAATGTCTGTATGAGAGGGTCTATTTTGTCATTGAAACTGTGGCTGAGACTTTTATTAAAGCTGTATTTCATTGGCAAGCACACTGTTGTTCATTTGGGGAATAGTAATATAGATTCAGGGTAGAATTCAAAAGTTTCCTCTAAGATACTCATTGGCACTGCCACTACAAGACAGATAACTAAGAGAGTTGAAGATCTAGTCACTGCCATGGGCAACTTGGGAGACGGTCTGGTCCAGATGAAGGGAAGGTTGAGCTAACCAAGTTCTGTTTATGTGCTGCCATTGTATTCCTTGGGAGTAGAGCAACTCCCAACAAAATACAAAAGTATAATTTTCATATCTCTGTAACTGAAGAAATTAACCAATAACTGTCTCAAGTGACTATGAAAATGCAAGTGTTGTCCAACTCTTTGTGACCCCATGGACTGTAGCCTGCCAGGCTCCCCTGTCCATGGACTTCTCCAGGCAAGAATACTGGAGTAGGTAGCCATTCCCTTCTCCAGGGGATCTTCACAATCCAGGGATTGAACCTGGGTCTCTGGCATTGCAGGCAGATTTTTTACCATCTGAGCCAGTAGGGAAGTGACTCTAAATGATATTTAATGAAACTGCACAGGTATTTCATATTATCTATGTTTTTTCCCAACAAAATCAAACTCCAAGTATGAAGTAAGTTTATATGTAAAAACATTTAAAATAGAGACATCCTTCATTTCTTTCCCTTACCCCTTATATTCAACAGCAACTTCTAAAATTTTATCTCCAAAATATCACCTGTTTAGTCTATTTGCATTTTTAAATTATAATCCTAGTTCAAGCCACCATCATGTTTCATTTGGACCTTAAGTGATCTCTTGCTTCTCTATAATCCATTCTTTAAGCACAGCTATGGTAATAATACTTTTGATTTCATTGAAAAAATTAAAAATCAGTAAATATTAAATCAAAGAATTTTAACAACAAATACCAGTGTACCCACCACCAGGAATTAGTAAGTTATTAATATTTTATCTTTACAGATACGAATGACATTACAAATTTGATAGAAATAGATATAATATGTATGGTGATGTTTTCTTTGTTTCTTTCTTCAGCCCTGTAGCCCAAAATCATTATCTTAAATTTAGTGCTTATCCTTCAAGGCTGTTTTTATACTCTTACTCCATATAAGTGTGTATAAACAAAATATAGAATTGTTTTGTGTGCTTAAGAAATCTACATAAATGCTATCATTCCACACCTTTTTCCAATCAAACATTACTTTTTAAAAAGCTATCCATGTTGATTCTTACAAATCTTATTTATTCATTTTAAGTGCTATTTACTTTATTCCAGTGTATGAAAAAACCACAACCTACTCTTTACTCTTTTGCTACCGACTGGTGTTCAGGTTGCTCTGTACTTTTCTCTATTATAATGCCCCAGCTAACACTCTGCCATGTGACACTTTATGCTCATGCTTACGACTTTAATTGACTAGGTATAGAATTGCTAGACTATAGGTTATCACATTTTCAGTTAGTTCTTTCTAAAGTGGTTGTGCTCATTTACAGTCCCACCAAGTCATCTCCTGGACTTGGTATTTTCAGACTTTAAATATTTTCAGATTGTTGTTTTAGTGGGATTTCCATGATAACTAGTGAGATCAAGTATCTTTTCACACAACTATTAGACATTAATTTTTCTTCTGCAAATTATCTGTTCATGTTCATTGTCTACTACTGTTTTGAATCCAAATTATTTACATCACATAGTTTATTTACATCTATCTATCTATCTATATATTTCCCTAAAAACTTCTCTCAGGACATGCCTTATCTTTTCACTTTGTATAAGATGTTATTTGTCATTCAGAAATTTTATTTGAGGTAATAAGTTTAAAATACAAATTAGATCATAATCTTCCCCTCTGCTTAAAACCTCTAGTGACCTCCCTCTGCTAAACATTTTGCCTGGACACACAAATCAGTTTTTCAGGATCTTGGGGAAGCCTTTTCTGATCATTCAATTGAACTCCACCCCCCAACACTCTACTTATATTAGCCTGCTTTATTCTCTTAACAGCACTTACAATTTTATCTCTTTATGATATATTCTTAAGTATTTAATTCTCTGCCACCCCTACACCAACCCACCTAGAATTTGAGCTCCATAACAGAAGGGACTTTGTGTTTTTAATTGTGGTACACACCTGTGCTTTGAACAATGCTAGTAGGCACTTGGGTTTTTATTAAGAAAATGAAACAATGACCTTACTATAATTCTGTATAATTTGCAGTATAGATTGGTATATAAAAGAATGTGGACCCATTCATTCTCAATAATGCCTAGAATAATGCTTTGTATATGGTAGGTTCTGAACAGATATTTTTTTATAAATGGATTGTTTTTGACATTATAAAATTCTGAATTTAAAAATGTGTGCTCAAAAAATGGTACCAGTGAACCTATTTGCCGGGAAGGAATGGAGACACAGACATAGAGAATGGACTTGTGGACACAGTGGGGAAGGAAAGGGTGGGGCAAATTGAGAAAGTAGCATTGACGCATATGCACTACCACGTATAAAATAGATAGCCAGGGGAGGGCTACCGTATAGCGCAGGGAGACCAGCCTGGCGCGCTGTAACAACCCTAAGGGGCAGGATGATGGGGGCTGGGAGGAGGCTCAAGAGGGAGGGGATAAATATATGTATATATAGGTATAGTTATGACTGATTTGTGATGTTGTACGGCAGAAACCACACAACACTGTAAAGCAATTATCCTCCAACTAAAAAATGTTTAAAGGGGTAAAAAAAAACTTATGCTCAGTGTTAGTATATATAAAAAAAGTGTTGTATAGTGAAGAAAACTAGGTAAGCCACACTGATAGGACTTTTCTTGTTAGGGTTTCCTTCTTTCGAGATATACTGCATATCATAGAAGCCCTACAACCAGACTTAGATCAACTAAGAAGATTGGGTTATTACTGTAACAGCCTTTCCAGGAGAAGAAAGGGTTACAACATTGGGTTGGCCAAAAAGTACATTTGAATTTTTCCATACCATCTTACGGAATAATCCAGATGAACTTTTTGGTCAATCCAATATAAAGGATATTTGTTTCAGAACAATGGGGAACACATATAGAATAGTAGTTAAGAGCATGAGTTCTGGAGGTAGACAAATCTGGGTTTTAATCCTGGGTCTGCCACTTGTTAGGGTAACCCAGGACCAACAACCTTCTCTAATTCTCAGTTTTAGCAACTGCAAAATAAGGGAAACAATGTCTTCCTTATAGAATATATTAATAGATGAACTGCACAGTCAAGCATCTGCACAGTGCCTGCCATGAAAGTGCTCAATAAATAGTAACAGCTAATATTGTTAAATGGAAGTTATTATATATTCTCACATGTTATATAATGGAAATAAAGAGATTTTTAACTTTTAATGACATTATAAGACTGCAGTCTTGTTATAATGTACTAGGGAATACTTTTTCACTGGAAGAACAAATTGCCTTAGATGCTTTACTTCCTATCTTGACTTCTAGTTTTCAATGATGAATTATTATAGATTTGTGCAAATTTCAAATATTATTGACTAAACTTTTTATTCTAAAAAGTATTTTCATTACTTTGTAGTTACATATGTGTAAATATATGTAACATTTTAGATAGTGCATCAGTTCAGTCCAGTCGCTCAGTCGTGTCCAACTCTTTGTGAACCCATGGACTGCAGCATGCGAGGCTTCCCTGTCCATCACCAACTCCCAGAGCTTACTCAACTCATGTCCATCGAGTCAGTGATGCCATCCAACCATCTCATCTTCTGCCTTCCCCTTCTCCTCCCGCCTTCAATCTTTCCCAGCATCAGGGTCTTTTCTAATGAGTCAGTTCTTCGCATCAGGTGACTTCAAAGTATTGGAGTTTCAGCTTCAGTATCAGTGAGTATTCAGGACTGATTTCCTTTAGGATGGATGGGCTGGATCTCCTTGCAGTCCAGAGGACTCTCAAGAGTCTTCTCCAATACTACAGTTTAAAAGCATCAATTCTTTAGTGCTCAGGTTTCTTTATAGTCCATCTCTCACATCAATACATGACTACTGGAAAAACCATAGCTTTGACTAGACAGACCTTTGTTGGCAAAGTAATGTCTCTGCTTTTGAATATGTATTTATGTATATCTTATTCAATTTTCCACAACCTCAAAAAGATAGGAATTTCCATTCCCATTTTACAAAGAAATATTACATAAAGTCCAAGATCTCAGAGCATGTCATAGATTTTCAGTGAGCTTACAGGAAGTAAATAAGAGAATGAATAATTTAAGCACAAGTCATGCATGGAAAACAAATAGTTTATTATACATTGCTAATGTAGAAATCGCTTCCCCAGTGGCTCAGTGGTAAAGAGTCCACCTGCAATGCAGGAGACTTGCAGGAAACAGGTTCAGTCCCTGGGTTGGGAAGATCCCCTGGAGAAGAAAATGACAGCCCATTCCCAGGTATTATTACCTGGGAAATCCCATGGATGAGGAACCTGGAGGGTTACAGTCCATGGGATCACAAAAGAGTCGGACAAGACTTAGTGACTAAGGAGCATAACAAAGGATGGAAATACATAATGAATTTCTTGTTCATACAGAAAGTTCAATTATAGTTTAATTTTCACTGAAATATTCGGGTAAGTTCTCAGTGATAGGATGAGAATTGAGTTGGGCTTCAAAGTGTGAGTAGAGATAAATGGACATGGAGACAAAAATATTTCAGGTGGACGCAACTAGAGGCAGTCACTTAAGCAGGCAGGAACATGGTTGTCAAGTGGATTGAAGCACTTTACTAGAAGCCTTTCAACTCTATCTAAAAAAAAAAAAAGACAATACATACAAACTGCAGTATATGTTGGACTAATTTTATGGCTCAAAGCTATTATTTAACTTTCTACAATATAACAACAAACATGGGAACATCAGATAAATCATTAAGTCAAAAATGTAAAAGCAAGGAGACTTTGATACAGATAAGTTGCTAAAATTTTCTAGCATGGCACACATAGTGAGTGGCAGACCTGGGGTATGGACAGATGTTTCTGGTTTCTGAGTTCTACCTATGTGATTTGATTCCTCATTTACAAGTGGGGAACTGAAGTCTGGAGAGGTTACGTTACATAAAATTTATTAGTGTTAATTTAGTGGAGTTTTTCTTTCTGATTTCTCTAAAAGTACAGATAGAATAACAGAATATAAAATATGAAAGTGAAAGTGAAGTCGCTCAGTTGTGTCCGACTCTTAGCGACCCCATAGATTGTAGCCTACCAGGCTCCTCTGTCTATGGGATTTTCCAAGCAATAGTACTGGACTGGATTGCCATTTCCTTCTCCAGGAGATCTTCCTGGCCCAGGGATCGAACCCAGGTCTCCCGCATTGTAGACAGACGCTTTACCGTCTGAGCCACCAGGGAAGTCTATAAAATATGAATAGAGCACAATTAATAAGCTCTGTCATACAGAAAAGAACTAATCAATGATTATAGTAAAGTTGCAGGATATAAAATCAACACACAGAAATCCCTTGCATTCCTATACACTAATAATGAGAAAACAGAGAAATTAAGGAAACAATTCCGTTCACCATTGCAACGGAAAGAATAAAATACTTAGGAATATATCTACCTAAAGAAACTAAAGACCTATACATAGAAAACTATAAAACACTGGTGAAAGAAATCAAAGAGGACACTAATAGATGGAGAAATATACCATGTTCATGGATTGGAAGAATCAATATAGTGAAAATGAGTATACTACCCAAAGCAATGTATAGATTCAGTGCAATCCCTATCAAGCTACCAACGGTATTCTTCACAGAGCTAGAACAAATAATTTCACAATTTGTATGGAAATACAAAAAACCTCGAATAGCCAAAGCTATCTTGAGAAAGAAGAATGGAACTGGAGGAATCAACCTACCTGACTTCAGGCTCTACTACAAAGCCACAGTCATCAAGACAGTATGGTACTGGCACAAAGACAGAAATATAGCTCAATGGAACAAAATAGAAAGCCTAGAGATAAATCCACACACATATGGACACCTTATATTTGACAAAGGAGGCAAGAATATACAATGGATTAAAGACAATCTCTTTAACAAGTGGTGCTGGGAAATCTGGTCAACCACTTGTAAAAGAATGAAACTAGAACACTTTCTAACACCATACACAAAAATAAACTCAAAATGGATTAAAGATCTAAACGTAAGACCAGAAACTATAAAACTCCTGGAGCAGAATACAGGCAAAACACTCTCTGACATACATCACAGCAGGATCCTCTATGATCCACCTCCCAGAATATTGGAAATAAAAGCAAAAATAAACAAATGGGAACTAATTAAACTTAAAAGCTTCTGCACATCAAAGGAAACTATTAGCAAGGTGAAAAGACAGCCTTCAGAATG
>NW_011494898.1:5269584-5316840 GCF_000754665.1 Bison bison bison
TTATCAGAGAAATGCAAATCAAAACCACTATGAGGTACCATTTCATGCCAGTCAGAATGGCTGCGATCCAAAAATCTACAAGCAATAAATGCTGGAGAGGGTGTGGAGAAAAGGGAACCCTCTTACACTGTTGGTGGGAATGCAAACTAGTACAGACACTATGGAGAACAGTGTGGAGATTCCTTAAAAAACTGGAAATAGAACTGCCTTGTGATCCAGCAATCCCACTGCTGGGCATACACACTGAGGAAACCAGAAGGGAAAGAAACACATGTACCCCAATGTTCATCGCAGCACTGTTTATAATAGCCAGGACATGGAAGCAACCTAGATGCCCATCAGCAGATGAATGGATAAGAAAGCATTGGTACATATACACAATGGAGTATTACTCAGCCATTAAAAAGAATACATTTGAATCAGTTCTAATGAGGTGGATGAAACTGGAGCCTATTATACAGAGAGAAGTAAGCCAGAAAGAAAAACACCAATACAGTATACTAACGCATATATATGGAATTTAGAAAGATGGTAACAATAACCCTGTGTACGAGACAGCAAAAGAGACACTGATGTATAGATCAGTCTTATGGACTCTGTTGGAGAGGGAGAGGGAGAGGGTGGGAAGATTTGGGAGAATGGCATTGAAACATGTATAATATCATGTATGAAACGAGTTGCCAGTCCAGGTTCGATGCACGATACTGGATGCTTGGGGCTTGTGCACTGGGACGACCCAGAGGAATGGTATGGGGAGGGAGAAGGGAGGAGGGTTCAGGATGGGGAACACAGGTATACCTGTGGCAGATTCATCTCGATATTTGGCAAAACTAATACAATATTGTAAAGTTTAAAAAAAAAAAATAAAAAAAAAGAAAAGGAGTCAAAAGCAGAGGAGCAAATTAGGAAGATAATTCTGTTTGATTCGCATTAAATTTGAGTTGTTGCTAGATAAACTTTGAATGTCCAGGGCACCCTTCTTTAAAAAGTTCTCCAAATTATAGGAAGAACCACTTGGGGTTTTTACACTTGTACAACTGTTTGTATATATGTTTGTTTATTCTAATCCCAAAGATTCTCCTTACCCTCCAGTTATGCAACCAAGTCGTGAATTTCCCGTTTGACAGTTAGGTATTAGGTGTGTGCATTTCCTTGGCTTAATAGTTTAAACTACCCTCTAACCATTACTGTCTTTGAAGATTTAGACTTAAAAGAAGAGATACAGTATTTGTTAGTCACTCCCACCCTGTGAGATATGCCTGCTTGTACCTTCACTCCTTTCTCTTCAGTTCAGTGGAAACCTGATGAAGACCAGACCTAGAGCTTATCCAAACCTAGAGCTGATAAAGAAAGACAATGTTACTGTGAAAGAATATTATATATCCTACCCCTAACTTTTTGCAGGGATAGAGTAAGAATCTTTCACCCTTCACAGGAACATGCCACCCACTTAATTTGACTTAATGTTATATATCTAAAAAACTATAAAATCGGGTCTGTATAGTCCTTTAAAAAGTTGACAAATTTCTCAGTAAAATATACGTAAATATTTTCCAGAATGTTCTCATCTTGCACACAACGATAATGCAAGAAACAAGAAAATTAAAGTGGTAAGAAATTAAGATAGTAGTCTCATTACCTAAGTTTCTAAGGGTGTTGAGAAAGCAAGCTAATAAGAATACTTCAGTTATTTTGCTTCAGATTTCATCTTCATGTTATCTTTTGTCATTAGCTCACTTGGCCATGAATTAATCAGGCCCTTTTCCTGTTGGTCTGCAGGAAAGAGGTCTTATAGTTTAAGTTTTTACCTTTTGGACCAGTTTCCTTTTTAGCTAAATTTCATCTTTCTATCATATTTTTAAAGTAAGTGTGCAAATTTAGTATATAATTTTTTCTTACTTATTATATACCTACTATGCAGAGAACTCATGTTTCCTCATGGCAATTACTAAGGAAATTTTCAAAATGCTATCTAACATCTATTAGTGTGCTTCCTATTAATAGGAGCCCTTTGATAAATTTATCAAGATTCAGTCGCTTAGCGGTAGCATTTCTGTGCCTGTTGTATTAGGTAACTCTAGCCCAACAAGTTTTCCAGCTTCTGAAATTTTGTGGTTTCTGCCTTCTCTCCCATTTTCTTTGGCAGGTTGGCTTTACATCCTTAAAGAATTCATTGACTCTATTTTAATGATTTTGAGAGGGAGAAGTAGTTACTGCATGTGACTATCTCACTGTCTCAAAACTGGAAGTTCAATTTCAATTCTATTTGCCTTGTCTGTTTTGAGGAGAATGAGGTTATCCAACATTTGTTGTTTCTAAAAGAGGCAATCAAGGCATAAGCCACACTTGAGTAAACCATTACATTTGGGAATAAATGAAAACAGAAGTATACTTGAATTATTTATGATAGTTCCTTTTTCTTGTGATCACTTAAAATTATGTGCACAGTTCTTATATTATTTCATCTTTTAATCACTAAGATACATTATTTCAAGCTTCATACAAATGGCTATTAATTTCCCTTCTGAAGCTTTAACAACATTAATAGTAATATTTATTTTGTACATACCCCATCTCAGGCACCTTGCTAAGTATTGTATATACATTATCATAGAGTCTTTATAACAACCTCATAAAGTGAGTACTTTCAAACTGCTATTATAGATAAAGAAGCAGGGCTTACATATCCAGTGTAACATGCTAGTAAATGGTGGGCTTAGGCCTTTATGCTTCTTTTCGTGTTTTTGAGGTTTGTTCTCTTAACGAAATGCTATACTATACTGGGGAGAACCTTACCTGTTCAACTTAGAGACAGTCTAGTTTGATTATATCCTCTATAGCATGAATTGTGTATGGGTCTGTAGGTATTATTAATATGTATCTGCATTTTTAATTAAATGTATATACATGATTAAGTGAATTTCTTTTTATTAAATAAACTTTTCCTGCTTATAGACTTTCTGTCCTTTAAGCCAGGTTAAAGTCTTGACAAATAACATCAATTAATACTATTAACTTAATTTGGTGCTAGAATGCCAATTTCAGAAGTCATTTCAAATATGGACTTTCCAGTGTCAAGCAATTTATAGCACAGACAGCCTCTGTGTCTCTGCCTTTTATAGAATATTTTGCCAAATGCAAGAGAAAAAAACTCTCCTTACTGAAAAAAATGGTTTCTATTTTGAGTTGTTTTGTTAAATTCCTCTTTACAAGTTTTTTTTGTTTGTTTCTGTATCTAACAAGAAGGACTATGATTGCTATCTCAGTGATTGGGTGTGGCTGAAGAGAAGATACACAATCTAAGGTTAATTTGTTCTCTTTCTCCATCTCTTTGCCACTTCACTGAAGTGGTTAAGAGAAAGCTTTAAAGACAAAGGGAAAATTTATTATAAAGGCCCCTGGGGGGAATAGCTTACCGGGCTATGAGTTTAGAATGTTCCGGGAACAGTGAGGAGGCCATTGTGCCTAAGTGCAGAGGCCATGGGGAGGCTCCGATAAAGCTGGAGAGGTTGGCAGGATGGCTCCTGCAGGGCAGTGCAGGCCACGCCAAGAGTTCACAATACACAGCTGATGAGTAGCCATGAGTCACAACATGCAGAGCCCTTCATGGGGCCAATGCCAGGCACAAGCAAGTATCTCATAACCCCCCATCTCATAACACTTACTATAACCCTCGAGGAGGCAAAAGCAGAGATTCGGGCCTGAACCTCTAGCAGTTTTGCAGGCAGTTTTAGAAGTCAAAGAATTACTGCTTAGTTATTTTACAGTGAGATGCCTGTATTCCTGACTGACCTGGTGGGGGGTAAATTCAGTTTCATGTATGGACACATACATGTTGTCATTATAAATATTATGTGCAAAAAAACAGGCTCTTCAGAAACCTTCTCCTGGACACTTCACCCATCAGCGCTAACAGCACGGAATTGAATAAACTTCTGCTTATGTAGGAACTAGTTAAACTACCTTTATTTGATTTTCTAAGATATCAAAATATAAAGTTCTCCAAACTGAAATGTCTCCTAAATAGAGTTTAAAGGCTTTGTAAATTTCATGTTTCAACTCTATGCTGCTAAGTCACTTTAGTCGTGTCCGACTCTGTGCAACCCCATAGACAGCAGCCCACTAGGCTCCCCCATCCCTGGGATTCTCCAGGCAAGAACACTGGAGTGGGTCGCCATTTCCTTCTCCAATGCATGAAAGGGAAAAGTGAAACTGAAGTTGCTCAGTTGTCTCCGACTCTTAGCGACCCCATGGACTGCAGCCCACCAGGCTCCTCTGTCCATGGGATTTTCCAGGCAAGAGTACTGGAGTGGGTTGCCATTCAACTCTATAAATCTTTGTAAAAATAGCTGCTGGAGATACGTATGCATTATTCATAGTATAAGAGAAAGATGGGCAGACAATTTTCTACAAGGAACCATGGTAGATTTATTTCATGCACTGGAGAAGGAAATGGCAACCCACTCCAGTGTTCTTGCCTGGAGAATCCCAGGGATGGCGGAGCTTGGTGGGCTGCCATCTATGGGGTCACACAGAGTCAGACACAACTGAAGCGACTTAGCAGCAGCAGCAGCAGAGTCAATTCAGTTTTCTCTATAGTTGTCACAGGTGGTGGTGGTTGTTTTGAAACCTGTAAAAAGTGTGAATTATATCTGATGATAATGATTATGATAAGAGCTGTCATCATTTTCAGCCATTATGCTGGATGCTTTACACAAATTAAATGTTATTTCAAAAGAGAGTGCCCTTCCACCTTCACCCATTTAACATATGAGGAAACTAAACTTCAAAGAACTGAGTTAGCCAGGGTAAAATAGCCAGTTGTGTGGGATCTGTGTAATTCTTAAGTTGGCAATTCTGAAGCCCTGTACTTCTTGCTTTTCCACCAGCTTCTTAAAAGCTGGTTTCTATAGTGTATATCTGGACTGAATCAGATACAATTTGGTAACTACTTTACTATCAACCATCTAAGGACATTTGCAATGGTTTTGTTTTGAATGGTCAAGTTGTTCTCTAAAATGTGAGCCCTTCTGTATTCATTTACCAAAATTTCATTTAGTTATCTGTGAGTGAAGCCCTGTGCTAAATATTAGACATACAAGGATGACTAAGACCTGGTCCTTGCTGCTGAAGAATTCATAGCCTAGAAGGCAAACAAGAATTACAAACCAGAGCGACAGTACTCTGTTAGAGTCATTGCAAAGAGCCCTCTTCCTGCCTCTCGGAGTCCTGTCTTTCACACTCCTCTACTCACTCTTCTTCCTCCATCGACTCCTTATGGTCCAGGCTGCTCTGCATGTCAGGTTAGCTCTTCAGTCCCCGTGGCAATACTCAGATTCCTCTCATGAATTTCATACCACTGTATCCACTCATAGCAAACTAAGCATCTATTTGGACTTGGCTATCGAGGGATTGGGGGCAGGAGGAGAAGGGGACGACAGAGGATGAGATCGCTGGATGGCATCACTGACTCGATGCACATGAGTTTGGGTGAACTCCGGGAGTTGGTGATGGACAGGGAGGCCTGGCGTGCTGTGATTCATGGGGTCGGACACGACTGAGTGACTGAACTGAACTGAACTAATCCCATGCCCAATCCAAGCCAATGTATCTATAATAGAATTTGATATTGAATTTTTTGTATTTCCCCACAGAAGAGCTTCATGCCCTGTGGCCCTTTCATAGTGAGTTCTACCATGTCCATTCATCATACAAAGCAGCAACCTTGGATTTATCCTACTCTCCTCCCTCTGTGTGAACACCGGTCATTAAAATTAATATTTCTATCACTGTAACACTTGTCATTCTTTCTACCTCTGATGTGATTATAGCCTTACTTAAGACTTATGATCTTTAAATAACATATTACAATAGTTATCTATCATGAGTTTTCCTGACTTTAATCTCTACAAATGTAACATGTCTATTGGTCTCAGAGTGATCCTCCTAAAATGAAAATGTCACTTAATCATGATATTCTTTGATTTAAAACCTTTTCTTTCCCATTGTTATAGACCTTACTGCTGCTGCTGCTGCTAAGTCGCTTCAGTCGTGTCTGACTCTGTGCGACCCCATAGACAGCAGCCCACCAGGCTCCCCCGTCCCTGGGATTCTCCAGGCAAGAACACTGGAGTGGGTTGCCATTTCCTTCTCCAATGCATGAAAGTGAAAAGTGAAAGTGAAGTCGCTCAGTCGTGTCCAACTCTTCTCGACCCCATGGACTGCAGCCTACCAGGCTCCTCCGTCCATGGGATTTTCCAGGCAAGAGTACTGGAGTGGGGTGCCATTGCCTTCTCTGATAGACCTTACTAGGATATTTTAAGCCTGGACCCAGTTTGTTTAATGCACAGTCTCAGGCTAAGCCCTTTCTCACACTTATTTCAGCCTTGCTCATTACATTTACCGTAATGCAGTGAGAAAGGCAATGCCAAAGAATGTTCAAACTACCATACAATTGTGCTCATTTCACATGCTAGCAAGGTAATGCTCAAAATCCTTCAAGCTAGGCTTCAACAGTGCATGAACCGAGAATTACCAGATGTACAAGCTGGATTTAGAAAAGGCAGAGGAGCCAGAGATCAAATTGCCAACATAAGTTGGATCATAAAAAAAAGCAAGAGAATTCCAGAAAAATGTCTACTTCTGCTTCATTGACTACGCTAAAGCCTTTGACTGGGTGGATCACAACAAACTGTGTAAAATCTTCTTAAAGAGATGGGAATACCATGTCACGTTACCTGCCTCATGAGAAACCTGTATGCAGGTAAAGAAGCAATGGTTAGGACTGGACTTAGAACAACAGACTGGTTCCAAATTGGGAAAGGAGTATGTCAAGGCTATATATTGTCACCCTGCATATTTAACTTATATGCACATTATATCATGTGAAATGCCCAGGTGGATGAAGCTCAAGCTGGAATCATGATTTCAGGGAGAAATATCAGCAACCTCAGATATGCAGATGACACCACCCTTATGGCAGAAAGCTGAGTATGAATAAAGAGCCTCTTGATGAAAGTGAAAGAGGAGAGTAAAAAAAAGCTGACTTAAAACTCAACATTCAAAAAATTAAGATCATGGCATCTGGTCCCATCACTTCATGGCAAATAGATGGGGAAAAAATGGAAACAGTGACAGACTTTATTTTCTTGGGCTCCAAAATCACTGCAGATGGTGGCTGCAGCCATGAAATTAAAAGACGCTTGCTCTGTGAAAGAAAAGCTATGACCAACTTAGACAGCATATTAAGAAGCAGAGATACAACTTTGCCAACAAAGATCTCTATGATCAAAGCAATGGTTTTTCCATTAGTCATATATGGATGTGAGTGTTGGACCATAAAGAAGGCTGAGCGTTGAAGAATTGATGCTTTTGAAATGTGGTGCTGGAAAAGACTCTTGAGAGTGCCTGGGACTGCAAGGAGATCAAATCAGTCAATCCTAAAGGAAAACAACCCTGAATATTCATGGGAAGGACTGACGTGAAGCTGAAGCTCTAATACTTGGGCCACCTGATGTGAAGAGTTGACTCATTGGAAAAGACCCTGATGCTGGGAAAGATTGAGGGCAAGAGGAGAAAGAGGCAACAGAGGATGAGATGATTGGATGGCATCATCGACTCAGTGACATGAGCCTGAGCGAACTCCAGAAGATAGTGAAAGACAGGGAAACCTGGTGGCTATAGTCCATGGGGTCGCAAAGAGTTGGACATGACTTAGCAACTGAACAACACCAACATGGTATACTATTTCATATCTTCGTGTTTGGCTCAGGCTACTGGCCCATTTGTCAGAATCGCCTGTTTTGCCCTCCTCCCTGCCACTGTTATGGTTCACCTGGTAAACACTTCAGGTTTCAGTACATAATTCAAGATTTCCTTCTATATGGCCCTTTTGGGGTAGAGCTATGGGTAAATAAGTAACTGTGAAGACCAGAGAATAAGTCTGCTGTGATCATTTCAAAAGTTACCACATTATTAAAGAAGACTTCAGAACAAGTTGCAGAGTCCGACGTGACTGAAGCGACTTCGCAGCAGCAGCAGAACAAGAAATATTATCAGAGATAAAGATAGATATTAATGAAAGATAAGTGAGTCAATTTACAAAGACACATAACAATCTTAAATATGAATGAAACTAACAACCTTTAAAATATATGAAGAAAAATTGACGGAATTGAAAGCATGAATACAAATCCATAATTATAGTTGGAACCTTTAACCCTATGCTTTTAGAAACTAGTGTAACAGGTAGAAAATAAATGAGTGGGGATGGAGAGGACCTAAACAACATTATGAACCAACTGGACCTAAGTGTAGTTTTTGGAACACCCCAGCCACCAGTAGAATACATATTCTTTTCAAGTGCACATTTAAAGAGCTGAGGCCCTGCCTAAGGGGCTTGTAGTCTATCCAGAAAGATGCCACGTGTGCCAAGGAAATATCAGGAGAAGAAAAAAAAGGCATGAGAATTAGTGCCTTGAGGGCTAAAGGATCCCAAACAGACTAGGACAACTTTTATTGCCAGTACCACCCTTCAGTATTTAACCACACAATGTCTAATTTTTATTTAACTTTTCCTGTTTTGAGGCATTGTCACTATGCTGGGATTATGTAATTGTGAGCTTCAAAAGCAGAGACCACATCGTCTATATCTGTGTCTCTTCCTACAACAATTAGCACAGCGCTTGCCATTTAGATGCTAAAAAAAAAGATTTAGAGTAAATGGGGTTCCGAGAGGGTCAGGTATTTTCCATGGCCATCAACTCTGCTCCAGACCAAAGTGGGTGTTGCCACTTTAACTGTGGTGTCTGGGCTGAAGACCAAGACTGAATTGTTGATGACCGTTCCTTTTCTGCTAGCCACTGCTAGGTACAGTGGGCTCACAAAGAGAGTTCAGAAAAGTCCTTAAGAAGCCTGATGTGATGGCTGTGGTGCTTCAGTGCCCACAGCCCTGCAAAAGGCAGAATGCCAGGGCTGCACTGCGGGAAGCTGACAGTCCACTCTGCTCACCTCCCACAGGCTGAAGTTCACCTGCATTCTGTTGCATGCTTGCCAGTGGATGTCTTAAGGTGCATCCTACTGCCCTGGGTCAACTGTCTCAAGGATTTTCCCCCAATTGTATTCATTTGTGCATATAGATTCATTAGTTCTTTAAAGCTGAAAGTATAGAAAATTATAAAGAAAATAAAGATCGGGTTTTCAATAATCCAGAAATAGTAACTTTTAACATTTTGCTGTGTATTTTATATATGTATATATATATATAAATGTATGATAGATAAATATACATGTATAGAGAGTGTACACATGTGTGTAAATTTCATGCTGTCTGAACTGTTTTTTTCTCCCAAATACACCGTGAAAGTGAAAGTGAAAGTTGCTCAGTTGTGTTCCACTCTCTGCAACCCCATGGACTATACAGTCCATGGAATTCTCCAGGCCAGAATACTAGAGTGGGTAGCCTTTCCCTTCTCCAGGGGATCTTCCCAACACAGGGATCAAAACCAAGAATCAAACCCAGGTCTCCCACATTGCAGGCAGATTCTTTACCAGCTGATCCATAAGGGAAGCCCATAATATACCATAAGCATCCTTTAATGTTTCCATGTCAGTATGCTTCCATCACAACATTTTGACATTTGCCTGGTATTTCACTGCTTACCATAATTTATATTAAAAAATCCATTTTTTTGGCTGCTTAGAATATTTCCAGGTTTTGATATTTTTAATAGTTTGTTTATTTGTGGCTGCACTGGGTCTTCATTACTGTGTATGGACATTCTCTATTGAGTGTGGGATATTCTCTAGTTGTGTGCGGGCTTCTCATTGCGGTGGCTTCTCTTGCTGCCGAGCGTGGGCTCTAGAGCGCAGGCTCAGTGGTTGTGGTACACAGGCTTAGTTGTTTAGCAGAATGTGGAATCTTCCCGGACCAGAGATCAAACCAGTGTCCCCTGCATTGGCATTGCAGTTTCTTAACCACTAGACTACCAAGGAAGCCTCAGATTTTTATTATTATCAACAATACTTCATACATAAATGTTGGGGCACAAATTTGCTTTGGGCTTGCATTATATTGTAAAAGTGGACCTTTTGGGCCAGAGAATATGCATCTAAGACTTTCGCTACATATTTGTGATAGTGGCCTCTAGACATGCAGTACTAACACAGTAGGAACATTGTGTAAGTTATTTCCCATACCTCATCACATTTTTAATTTATCCATTGCTAGTTTTGTTAATCCATCTCAAAGACTTTTACTGTTTTCTGTAGATGTTTTTTCACATATTAAGTACAAAAAGGAGAGGTGAGAAAATGAAACATCAGCCAAGTGCCTCATTTCTTTGCTTACTTTCCTTGCTTGTGTATTAGTTTGGTTTTCTCTCTTGTTCTGCTATAACCGTGTCTAGAAAACTCACACATAGCCAGCTTGACCAGTGAGGAAGTCCCTTTCCCTTCCCTAGAGCATGGCAGTGGGGTGCCCACAGATTCTGATATTACTTCCTGCTATTTTGGAAGCACAGTGATAAATGTCTACATTTGGGATTCCCTGGTGGCTCAGTGGTAAAGAAGCTGCCTGCCAATGCAGGAGACATTGGTTTGATCCCTGATCTGGGAAGATCGCACATGCTGTGGAGCAACTAAGCCCAGGCACCACAACTACTGAACCTGTGTTCTAGAGTGCAGGAGCCACAACGACTGAAGCCCAGCTTCCCTGGAGCCTGTGCTCTGCAGTAAGAAAAGCCACCCCACTGAGGAGGCAGTGCACAGCAACTAGAGGGTAGCCATTGCTCTCCACAACTAGAGAAAAGCCCGCATGACAAGGAAGACCCGCAACAGCCAAAAATAAATAAATAAAAATTTTAAATGTCTGCATTTATCAGTGTCATCAAACTTTTCCATTACCTGTCAAGTTTCAAATTCTTTCCTAAGGCCTGATTTCTTTCCTAAACACCTGGGTTGGTGTTTGTGACGTTGGCTACATTTCTCTTTATCTACTTTTTTGCACATTGTGGTCTACAGATGAACTGTGAGAAAGAGAGCCATATATGAAACTTTGCAAAAAAATTGGAAACCAAGAGACCAGGATTCTAATACTCCCTTTGCTAGTACTTCTAATACTCCCTCTGCTACCCACAGGTGCTCAGGTTACTTAGCCTTTGTTGGATCTTGCTTCCTCATTGCAGATAACTCTATATTGCAGTCCAGGGGTGGTGTGGTGGTTGCGGATGGAGAAGAAACTTATAGAAAGCCCTTATTAAATATGTACTTGTGCCAGATACTATGTATATGTTATCTCATGAATTAGACATTATTTGCTTCCATTTTAAAGATGAGGAATCTGAGATTCAGAGATATGAGTTAAATTTGCAATCCAGGGTTGCCTGACTCCAAAGACTTTTCAAGGTATGAGTATATAAACAATGATGGGAGTCTTTTCATTCATGTGTTAGTTCATTACTTAATGAATATTCAAGACCTACCAAGACTTACCAGGCACTGTGCTCAGGTCTAGGAATTCAGTGGGGAATCAATTAGATATGTTTCCTGCCTCATGAAGGTATCAGTCAGCTGAGGGGAAAAGAGACATTAAAAAGAAGACACAAGTACATGATTACCAATTGTGATTAGTACTGTGAAAAAAAAAGAGAGGATGGTGGGAAGGAATAACAGGGGAGACCTGATTCAGATTGAACAGGTCAGGGAAGACCTTTTTGAACTGAGACCCAGAAGATAACTAGGTATTAATCAGGCCAGAATGAGAAGAGCATTTCAACATTTCTGGGTGGGTGGAACTGCTGAAGGATAGAGAGCTGACCCAGCTGGTCCCCAGCAAGGCTCCTCAGGGTATGGAGATACCCCAATGATGGCCACAGCCAGCTTTCAAGAGAAGGGTTGTGGCCATGTCCAAGTATGTGGTATTTCCTTAATACGTTATGTATTGGGGAAAGTCCTGTCCAGACATGGAAATGGCCTCTCCCTTCCCTTGGAAATTCTGGCATGCCATCCAGTTTTGCAACTTCCCAACCTGTTGCCAATCAGCTTTGCTGACCTATTGGCCCCACACTTGGTAGTGAAGCTCATACTCTTGTTCCTCAATTGGTTCGCCATGTTCTAAGACCAGTAAGGCAGAAAACTGGGTCAGAGCATGTCTGGGAACTTTTGTTCACAAGTTATCTTCACTTTATACCTGGAATTTACACACCAAAGGTTCAGACATCCCAGAGAAAAGTTGCTTCACATTTTAACTAGCTGTATAATCATAGACTCAAGAAACCCAGCTTGCTTATTATATGGGATCAATATTCTGGACAACAGAGAAAAGGATTACATGCAATAATATTTCTGTATCCTGGAAGATGAAATTAAACTACATAGTTCCTTTGCATAATGAAAAAATAAACTGAGTGACATTTCTGGATTACAGAGAGAAGAGTGAAAATGAGTCACCCATTCCAGATAATGGAGGAAAGAACATGACTGGCAGCCCTAGGTAAGAGGAGATCCTTCTAGATGATGGGGAAGGATGAAGCTGATCAGAGGCAGGCAGCCCAGGTAAGGACACAAGCAACACCTTCAGCCCTCAAGAACCAGCAAACAGGAAGGAGCAAGAGCAGTGACAGCTTCCTTGTGTGCCCATCAAGCACAAACAGGGGAAGCTTTGCCTGAGGGGGAAGGTGCGCTGGGATCTGTTTGTTTCCAAGGCCTTCCTTCCACTGCTGCTCCATATGGCTTTGGGCCAGTGGGCCTCACAAAGTCTCAGATACCATGTGCTTAAATCACTTTTGTGACCCTCCCACCCCTTAAGTTTTCACAGTGACAAAGATACACGGTTAGCATCTCTGAACTACTCAGATGAAAGGACCTAGGAATCAGCGTCGGAGAAGGCAATGGCACCCCACTCCAGTACTTTTGCCTAGAATATCCCATGGACGGAGGAGCCTGGTAGGCTGCAGTCCCTGGGGTCGCTAGGAGTCGGACATGACTGAACAACTTCACTTTCACTTTTCACTTTCATGCAATGGAGAAGGAAATGGCAACCCACTCCAGTGTTCTTGCCTGGAGAATCCCAGGGATGGGGGAGCCTGATGGGCTGCCGTCTATGGGGTCGCACAGAGTTGGACACGACTAAAGTGACGCAGCAGCAGCAGCAGGAATCAGCGTGGAGATGCTGAGTGGGACAGTTTAGTCATTGAGACTATGAGGTGTTACCATCAGAAGGGGAATTAGTCATATCCAGTCTAAATCCTTCACTTACATAGTTGAGGAAACCGAGGCCTACAGATGGGGAAGTGAATGGTCCAAGGCCTCACAGGCAGATCATGGCAGACCTGGGATTAGTACCCAGAATCCCTGACTCCTAGACTGCTTTGTTAGGATGCCAGACTTGAAGCCATCTCAGAGAAGTAGAGACTAGCCTTCTGGAGGAAGCTTTTAGAGACGGAATGGAAGGAAGAAAGGAAATGAATATGTTAACACAATTAACAAAAGTCTCCTATGAATTAGACCCAGTGCCGGATGTTTCTATGTATTTTCAAACATTTAATCCTCTCAAAAATTCCCCTTGATGGAGATATTATTGCTATTTTACAGCTACTGAAACTGACTCAAAGTTTCAGTAACTTGTCTCAGGTTACACATGGCTGAGCCAGTGTTTGAACCCAGGTCTATTGAAAACACAGCCTGAGCTTCTCTACCTTAGCTGCCTGGAAACATCAATCGATTCTCAAGATCATCACTGAGGTGATAAAACCCAAGACAGAAATCAGGCGAGACTAGCAGCATCTGCCGTTTCCTGTGGTGAGTAGGAAAAAGAGCAGAGACCTCTTTCCTAGGGCATAAAGGCAAGGTGATGACTAAGGTATGGGCTTTCCGTGCTAATTTCAGAATTAGTATTTTTGTGATATTGTCATCTGCATAAATTTAGGGTCTCTGAACTTATTGTAGATATGGGTATCCCAGTGGTTATTTTCTTTTTGGTCTATGTATTCCCTCTGCTCTTATAAATAATATTTTTATCCCCACCTAAATCTTAAACTATTTATCCCCACCTAAAACTTACACTATTTGGTTTTTACACAGGTTATTTTAAAAATCTTGTGTATAATTTGTTTCTGAAAGTAAGTTGGCCAGTAACCATGAAATCCCTCCTAGTTATTACTGAAATCCTTCTCTGCCAGTTCTTTAAGAAATTAGATCATCTCCAGATGAGTTGTTAATAAAAAAATAAATGCGGTAGCCAGTAGCATAGATATCTTCGGGCTCTTGGCCAAAAAAGAAGCCATCTGTGTAAAAGAAAACAGGCTAACAATTTTGGACTCTGGTCTCTGTGGCCACATTGAGCATTGACCTCACTGTTAATTAACCCATATTAATTGTTTTGGGCGGGGGGTTGTGTTCTCTCAGCACGAAAACGTCTTTTCCCCATTCAAACCACGTGGGGTTAAAACGAAAAAACAAAAGCCAAAACTGCTCCCCACACCCAAAGCCCCTTCTGTCAGGGCTCCCAAGTAGACCCGTGAGAGCTGTTAGAGGGCTGAGAAGGACCGGTCATCAGCACATACCATACATAGGTGGAGGGCTTGTTATTCTCAGTTTCCCGCCTCAGAGAGGATACCCCTATTGTTTCTGAAAGTGCTGACCAGGACCCACACTTCCAACTAAAATTCCTCTACCCCTGCAGCAGCAGCAGCAGCAGCAGCCATAGATAAGTGTTTTGATGAATTGCAAGATGGACAGGTCTTACCATGCCCCCAGCCCTGCTGATACCAAACGCCTTTAAGATACAGCCTTTCCCATCCTAATCTACAAAGGAAACAGGAAAAAGGAACTTAAAACTCCCTGTGCTCAGACAGAAATTAGACTGGGACTGCCCGCTTCTGTGCTGTTCCTTCTTGCCTCTGACTTGTAAACAAGACCTAGGAGGACAGGCGAATGGAAAGTCACAAACCTCTGGGTGTTTGAAAGGATCCTTGGGACCTCATGCATGTCTGCGGAAACTGGATGGAGAGATTTGGGGAAGCATGGATTCTTTAGCCGGCTTAGTTCTCTGCGGAGTCAGCTTGCTCCTTTCTGGTAAGGTTTGGCTTTATTATTATTTTTTTTTTTTTAAGTTTTTTTTAACCGTGACTCTGGGCTCTCTCACCAACGCTTATTGCTGGTTAACAAGGGGCAGCTGTGTCACGGACTGTTTCTCTGTGAATCTCCATTCAGTAAATGGAAGGATTCACCTGGAAAGTCCTTGTGGTGTGAACTGATTTTTCTAGTTTCCCTTCTGGATTATTGCCCCCTGTGTCACCACAGATACTGTGGGGACTGACCAGGTCACTTTATTTGAAGAGACATATTTACTGTGGGACATTATTTTACTGCTCCTCATTCTAGCTTGTTTCCTTATTCGATACAAAAAAAGAAGAAACCTGGCTTTACCTGCTTCAGAGGAAATCTTCAGTCACTGAAAAAAAGTCAAATTTATGCTGAGAGTGATGGGGACCCACTTAAGGCACTGTACAGAGTGTCATTTTAAAAATGAGAACAAAAATGCTTTTCTATAAAGGTTTCATATTTGCATCCTATTTTATTCAAAGTGGTCAAATGCTAGGCTTTTTGGTTTTTTTTTTACTATAGATGGGGTCAGGGAGATAAGGGTTATATAATTTGTGTTTTATTTCAAAAACTATTTGGCATATAGTGATTTGTAGTCTTCACTGGCCCAGTGAAATGAAAGTTTAGGCAATTACCCAGATCACTGGCCTCAGGAGTGTATTGAAACCTATTGTGGGTTTAAGGAATGATTGGCCTGAGTATAGACTTAAGGTGTTTGGTGCTCAGATTCTCTAGATGGCGGCGTGGCTCCCACTTCACTTACCCTGTGGGATACCTATGAAAGTGCTATCAAATCACGAAATACAGATCACAGTGTAATGGCCATCAATCTCTCCCCTTCAGTTTGAAAGCATTAGAATTATTATAATGAAAATAGAATTGATATAGGAAATGAATTTGGGAAATTTTACTGAACTTAATGATGTGGACTATGTTAGGTATACTTGGATCAAATTCTACTAAGTATCTACTATACTATTTTATATTTTTCATGTTTCCAATATTATTAACTATTCAGAAATTAATCCAATAATATAACAGAATTGTATGGAAAGTAGTTTATAGCTCTTCAGTTTGTTGTCAGTAATCAATATATTGATATAGTAATATTTTAAGACTGAGTAACACAAACTGCTGGGAAATGAAAGATTATCTGAGATAGTTTCAGTATTTATGTAGAAAGTGTTTATATTCATGTGGAAATAATGTTGATTTCTCCAACAATATGCACGTTTAAGCCAAATAGTTGTCATAATTCCATTCTCAATTTGCTTTTTTTCTGTGTGACATCTATCAGTGACCTTGAAATCTGGAACTGCTTCTTTATCAGGGATTATAGTAATGCAAAGACCAGGGGTATATAGTGGCTCTGAAATACTTCTTTAGGTTAACTACTATACATACACACATACACAAAGACACACACTCTGTTTTAATTTTTTTCCCCCCATAGTGATTGTTATGGCACTTTGCAATACAGGCTTAGAAAACCCGTTGTAAAATCAAACAAAGCAGAAATTAACACAACATTGTAAAGCAACTATACCCCAGTTTTGTTTTAAAGTACTTTTAAACAAACACATATGCAAAAAAATTATGTGGCAAAACAGTTGCTCTGTGTCTAAACCTTAGGTTTCTTGAAAGTACAGCACTAACTTCAGCAGGCTGAGACTCAAGGAGAGGGGTTCCATGCTCTTGTTGAAAATGAAGGTTAACACCAGTAACGTGGGTTTCTGGAGTAGATCTGCTGTGCTAAATCCTAACTTACATTTTCCATCTAAGCCTCCATGAATATGAACACTGAAGGCTTGAGAGTTGCAACAGCAAGAATCCAGTATGATTATGTCTACAGGCATAGGATCCCATTCTTCCATCCAAACTCCACTGGTGGACTACAGTAATGGAGCAAGGGGCTCATGACTTACAGACTTATCTCTCTAGTTCAGTGAGTTGTTCCTCATTCCCTACTTCTGAACAGATAGAACTAAAAGAATGTCACGTTTGCTTCAGTGAAGGTGACTCTGGGTGGTAGATGCTAATGCATAAGAGGATGTATGTAACTTTTAGAAGACTTTTATCAAATCCACCTAGATTCTGGTAGATTTCCCCCAATGGAGGATCATGGCCAATACCAGCTTACAAACAAGTTCTCAGAAACATACTAGATTTCCCCTTCTCTCCCATTCTCACCAAACCAGGCTGCTCTCTGTAAAGCATTGTATAGAAAGAACAGCAATAAAACAAATCACTCTCTCTCTCTGCTTTATCATAATATGTCCTCTGTGATCAACATGATCCAATGGAAAGTCTCTATAGCATGTCGTCTTGCCTCTTTCCTGTCTCATTTGACATTCTGAGTAACAACCTGGGTTCAGAGATAGTGAGTATCTTTTCTGGAGTGGCGGAGGAGATTCAGTTCTAAGGTCAGGGAAGTGGTCACAGATGGAACCTCTTGATTGGGGTTGGTCTTAGAAGGCTAGTAGCAAGCCTGAGTAATCAAGGGTGGAGGTGTGGAAGCTAGGATCAGAGACACACCTGGAAATTATTCTCAGAGGGAGGTGCTTTGCCCTCTCCCCAGATTCTCTCCTAATCACTGTCTTTGGGAGTTCTGAGCCTCTCCCTTTCAGTCCTACCCTGTGAGAACTTCCTTCGAGAGTTTGGTTCTTTTAAAACATCTCTCCTGGAGAGAAGGACTTGTCCAGTTCATCTCAGAAGACTATACTATATATTCTCGAGGGATTCAGATGGGTGAGCTCCAGGTTTTTCTGACATTATCAATTCATCTCCTGGAACTTTATTCCTAAAAAAATGTGTGTGATTGTGTCACCAATTCATTCCCTATAGATGGTTTGTTGGTTAGAGCACAGAATCACGACTCAGATAGATTTGTCTAAGCTGAAACAAAGCCAGAAGATACCACTTCAAAATAGATAAATGTCAAGTTACACATTCAGTTCAGTTCAGTGGTTCAGTCGTGTCCGACTCTTTGCGACCCCATGAATCGCAGCACACCAGGCCTCCCTGTCCATCACCAACTCCCGGAGTTCACTGAGACTCACGTCCATTGAGTCAGTGATGCCATCTAAGCCATCTCATCCTCTGTCATCCCCTTCTCCTCCTTCCCCCAATCCCTCCCAGCATCAGAGTCTTTTCCAATGAGTCAACTCTTCGCATGAGGTGGCCAAAGTACTGGAGTTTGCATTGGGGTTCAATAAATAGATTATGTTCAGTGTCAGAGAGATCTGGTGTGTTGAGAGCTCTATGGGTGACATCTAAGTTTTGGTGATACACAAAATTTACAGGAGCCAACACGTCCTTTACTTGCTAAAATGGTAATACGTGGCTGTAAACTGTTTGCTTAGTAAAAATATAAGATCTGACTTAGAGATGGCAATTGCTTCAATCTACTGCTCAAAGCATACCCATTAAACACTGGTGACACTAAGAAATTTGACAGCAAACAGAGTAGACAGGCAGAAGGAAAAGTGGTTTAGACACTTTGTCATATGAGCACATATAGTCAGGAGAGAAGAGATGAAGGAGCAGTATTTTCATGGGTTTCCATTTAGATGACACCATAGATTGATGCTGTATTTCTCCAGGTCTGGGATGCAGGGGCTGAGGGACCTGCACAAAAGATAGTTTGACTTTAGTGGTAGAAACTTTCTAAAAGCCGGATCACCGTCCCCCTGAGGAGTGAGTTCCCACTCTGAGGAGGGATCAGGTTGGATGATGGATAGATTTAGGAATGTGAAAAGAGGATCCTTTTCATTTCACTATCGGTGGCTTCTCATTGATCACTTAGGAGGTAGATAAGGGTTCCGAAGAGCCACCAAGATCTTTGCCCACTGAAATCAAACTGGGTGTGTTTTCTGAATGTGGACCCAGCTACACTCACTTTACACTAAATTGTAACTCAATCAACTTGGCATAGGAGAAGAAAAAGCACATGCCCTTGGGCTGTGATGACTTTTTGAAGCCACTGCTCTGAGACTGAGGTGGAGCTCATCAAGAAGGCAGGAGAAGGAATCTGGAGTATGGATTGTGAGGTTACACACCTGGTTGTTGTTGTTTAGTCACTAAGTCATGCCCAACTCTCTTGTGACCCCATGGACTGTAGTCTACCAGGCTCCTCTGTCCATGAGATTTCCCAGGCAAGAACACTGCAGTGGGTTGCCATTTCCTTCTCCAGGGGATATTCCTAGCCCAGAGATCAAGCCCAGGTCTCCTGCATTAGCAGGCAGTTTATTTACTACTGAGCCAACAGGGACTCTCTTACACACCTGGAGTTAAGCTCAAATTGGGTGACCATGGACCAGTTATTTGACTGCTCTAATACACAGTTTTCTCATCTTTTACAGTTGAGAATACTTTTGACCCCTAGAGTCATTATAAACATCAAGTGTGATAATGCATATGCATTAGTCAGCCAGTAAGAACTCTCTTAGCAAGTGAAGCTAGTATAATTGAAAGAGAACTGTTGCTCTGAGGACCACTGTGCTTGTTTAAGAGCGGTCTAATCTTTTCCAGGTGGAGGGGGTCACTTACTACTCATAGAAGCAGTCTCCTTCTAAAACCCCTCAACATTAGCTGGTTCCTCAAATTTCGTACTGGTCTCTCCCAGTACGAAGCCAGAACACGGCCTGTTTTCTGGTGCTCTCTCTCACCTATCCCATTCATGGCTGTTCCACTTCAGCCACGTCCTTCTCCACGAATGCTGTATATTTTCCTCTTGGCTCTTGTTCATGCTGTTCTATCCATTTGGAAAAGACATCCTCTATGCTTGCTCTGCAAACAAAATTCAACTCAGTTTGCCTAGGCCAATTCTTCATGATGTTCTTCTCCTAATTCTGAGTTCCCTTACCACACAGGCTGTGTCTTTGAACTCTGGGCACGTGGATTTAGCCCAGTTAACCTCTAACATCTTTGTTAGAGGTATTGTTTCTTTACTATTCTCCATAGTGCTTGGAGTTTAATATGCCACAGTAAGAAACTTTTGGTATGCCACAGCAGACCTGAAAAAAAGAGAGAAAGCATTTGTTGTTATACGAAGGGTTTTTAAACATTGAAATAATAATAACAGTAATAATCAATTTCATATATGTATTGAAAGTAGTAATCACTCATATCTTAAAACGTTGGCTTATGTTAAATATCTGATGTAAATAAGGTCAAAAGAAAGTCCCTTTCTTCTCTCAGGTGTGAAACATGAAAGGTATACTCATGAAAGTGGGTTTAACAAGAGCTTTACCTAATACTATGTATTGTATGATTGCTGAATATTACTTTAAAGATATGCATAGTTTTTATTTAATAGATATTTATTGAGTTATTGCCTGCCCATATTCATTCATTCACTCAACTATCATTTCAGTCAGTGAAGACACATTGAGGACTTACTTTGTACCAAATATTGTATTGGATACCAGGAATGCAGAAAAAAGGATGAATCATTTTTTTTCCCCTTGCTAAACTCACTTTTTGGTAGGAAAGATAAATACAGGAGAATAAATTATAAGATGCTATGATAAATACTATAATTATTGTTGTTTTTCAGTAAAGTCATATCTGACTCTTTGCAACCCCATGAACTGCAGCATGCCAGGCTTCCATGTCCTTCACTATCTCCTGAAGTTTGCCCATACTCACGTCCATTGAGTCGGTGATGCCATCCAACCATCTCATCCTCTGTCACCCCCTTCTCCTCCTGCCCTCAATCTTCCCCAGTATCAGGGGTATATAAAAATCTAGCTTTTCAAGAGCTGTAAAAATACTTATTGGATTCAGTAATTTAAAAAATGCAATTCTAAAATCCAAATTAAACATAAGTGACTAAAACCATATAATGCTAACTTCATTGCTAAATTTGTATGAATATAATTTAATATTGAAAATAATCTGTAGGTTAGATTTTCCTCACTTTCCCAGAACTCCTAAATAATAATGAATATTGCCCCATATTATGGCTGATGTAGTTATGAGTTACTCATGGCCAAATGATTTTAAAACAAAGTAGATAAAAAGGAAAAGGGAAGAAAGAATTTCCCATCAGAAGGAGCACAGAGTGTGAAACAGCAGGGCAAGCTCAGGGAAGTTGAGTAAGGCTAGAATGTAGGGAGGAGGTGGTGAATTAAGGTTGGGTTCAAGTCAGGAAGGGCCTCATTGGCCATATTAAGTCATCTGTACCTCTTTTCTGTACATGTGGAAATTTAGTGTGGTGTTTGTTCTAGTGTATCTGATTTACGTCTTGGAAAATTCACTCTGGTAAGAGTGTGGAGCATGTATTGACACGGCAGAGATTTAGGCCTGGACCAGTTTGGCTTCTCAATTCTCCAGGCAGGAAGGCCCGGATGAGGAGGGGAATTGAAAGTGTTTAGGCGGTGAAACTGTAGGGACTGGTGATAGGTTGTTTATTGGAGGTTGTGGGAAGAGAAGGTGGTGAATAAACATTGCTCCAGGCTTCTGGTTTGGGTGATGGTGCTGCCATTCACTGTGCTGGGAAACATGACAGAAGGAACCTGGTTGATGACAGGCTGGCAAGAAACAAACAATTATTTTGCACGTGTTGATTTTGAGTTTCCATGTTAATGGTGGATATTTAGCAAAACTGGGCTATCTGGGTCTGAAACTCAGAAGAGAACTGGGCAAGGGACTGAGACAGAGGAATCTTTGTGTATAGTAAGTAAGGTCCTGGACATGGACACATACTGAGATTTAAGTGAAGAGAAGAGAAGAGAAGGAGGAGATAGCCTAGGGTTCCGTGAAGAAGCAGTCAAGGAGCTGGCAGGAGAGGCCAACCCAGACAGATTCCTTTCCTGGGATTTCAGAGAATTGGCGTTGCTGTGGCCAAGAAGGAGAGAGTTTAAAGAAGGGGACGATAAGATGGGGCAGCAGGGTGACAGCATCCCCGCTTGGCCTGGGGGCACCAGACTGCAGGTGTGTTGTTTCACAGAGAGCCAGCTGCACTGACAGCACAGCTGAGCCGGAGCTGGGAGGGATGGCGGAGGGTCAGCTGGCATCTCTCCCAGCCTTCAGGAAGGGGAACGTCTAAAGTTGCCTCCCTTAGTTCTGGAATTTTAAACTGATAACCCAATTCCCACCAGTCTAGTCAGACCATTCCTTAATTCTCGTCACATGTGCAGAATGCTTTTTTAGATCAAGACTTGCCTGCTTTCCTCTACATCCCTCCCCCGTTGCCTCCTTTTGTCACTCCGGGACTCTGACCACCCTTCTCCCTTGTTCCTTCCCAAAGGCCACAGGGACAGGTGTGGTCACATGAACCTGCCAGACGGGCAGAGTCCTGACCCTTTTTAACAAAGCTGTTGATTAGTGGGAGTGCGTTCCCACTGCCTAGAGGTGCCATGTCTAACATGGTAGGCACACTTAACAGACAGAGGGAGAAAAAACCTAAAGATGAGCCACGGGAGCCCATCAGGCAGCCAGCAGAGGGACACGTGGGCGGCTGCTGTTTGTTCCCTGCTGGTCACAGCCCCCTGCCCAGGACTTGACCAGTGAGGTGTGTGTAGCAGGCACACCCATCTCAGCAGATCTGTCAGCTTTCCCGCTTTTGTTAGAGGGTGATATCATGCTTCCTGGGGGGAGCACTAGAAGACAATGCCCGGCCACTTTCCTCCAGATACAATAGGCGGAGTCAGGAAGGCAGTATTGACATTGCTGGGGCCGGGGAGGCACTCGCTGCTCCACGGCCGTCAGATGGTGAACCAGCTTAACCTTGGCACATGGAGCCTGGGTTGTGCAAGGCGTCTGGCTCCAGAGCCAAAGGGGACTCCACCCCAGGGACAGAAGTCCTGTAGACATCTGGGAATCTGAGATGGCCCTCGAATTCCCATCCCCTTGTCAAAAAAACAACCGTAAAACAACAACAGGACCAGGAATAACAAAAATGACTACCATAGGCTGAATGTCATCATGTGCCAAGAGTTTAATATGACTTTTAATATCTTACAATAATCTCATACAATTGGTATTATTATTTGTTTGTTTAATATAGATGGTGAAACTGAGGCTCACAAAATGTTAGTGACTTCACTAAGGTTAAACTATTGTGGACATTCATTATCTGGGACTGCCCAGCATTCCTGTTTTTCAAAAGCCACCAAGCGTTCCCTCCAGTGATGGGACTGCCAATCACTGATCCGTGTACTGTCAGTCTGATGACAGTGGTTGGTTCAGATGGAGGATGTATGACCCAATAGGGCCACATGGACTGTCCTCTGGGAATTTTTGAGCAAGATGTTCTCTTTCTTCAGTGAGGACACTCTTCACTTGGAGCCATCAGCTTCCTTGGGTGCTTCAAGGAAGCTAGTCTTTGGTAGAACAGAATAAGGGCAGGAACAGAACACAGCCCAGACAGGCAGTCCGGAATTATCTGAGCTCTAGATCAGAGGCCTATCCCAGCCCCTTCCAGTTATGTGAGCCAGCTACATTTCTTTTCTTGTGCTATTTTGAGTTGTTCTCTGTCTCTCGAAAATGAGTAGTCCTGAGCGACCACATGATCTCAGTAGGATTGATGGAGGCAAGAGTTAAACTCAGAATGACCTGAACCCAAACTCTGGGCTTTTTAAAACACTTCACTGTGCTGTCTTCCAACTAGTGTTTCATGGTCACCTCAAGCTGGTTCACAGAAAATGAGACTCATAGCAGTACTGCTTACAGTACTTATTCACGTGCTTTGTGGTCAGTCATGTCCAACTCTTTGTGACCCCATGGACTGTAGTCTGCCAGGCTCCTCTGTCCACGGGGCTTTCTAGGCAAGAATACTGGAGTGGGTTGCAATTTCCTCCTCCAGGGGATCTTCCTGACCCATGGATCAAACCCATGTCTCTTGCATCTCCTGCATTGATGGGTGGGTTCTTTGCCACTAGCGCCACTTATTCAGTATCAGTATCAGTTCAGTTGCTCAGTCATGTCTGACTCTTTGTGACCCCATGGACTGCAGCATGCCAGCCTCCTTGTCTATCACCAACTCCCAGAGTTTACTAAAACTCATGTCCATTGAGTTGGTGATGCCATCCAACCATTTCATCCTCTGTCATTCCCTTCTCCTCCCACCTTCAATCTTTCTTAGCATCAGGGTCTTTTCAAATGAGTCAGCTCTTCTCATCACATGGCCAAAATACTGGAGTTTCAGCTTTAGTATCAGTCCTTCCAATGAATATTCAGGACTGATTCCCTTTAGGATGGACTGCTTGGATCTCCTTGCAGTCCAAGGGACTCTCAAGAGTCTTCTCCAACACCACAGTTCAAAAGCATCAATTCTCCAGCGCTCAGCTTTCTTTATAGTCCAACTCTCACATCCATACGTGACTACTGGAAAAACCATAGCCTTAACTAGACGGACCTTTGTTGGCAAAGTAATGTCTCTGCTTTTTAATATGCTGTCTAGGTTGGTCATAACTTTTCTTCCAAGGAGTAAGTGTCTTTTAATTTCTGCAATCACCATCTGCAATGATTTTGGAGCCCAGAAGAATAAAGTCAGCCACTGTTTCCACTAGTTCTCCTTCTATTTGCCATGAAGTGATGGGACTGAATGCCATGATCTTAGTTTTCTAAATGTTGAACTTTAAGCCAACTTTTTCACTCTCTTCTCTCACTTTCATCAAGAGGCTCTTTAGTTCTTCTTCACTTTCTGCCATAAGGGTGGTGTCATCTGCATATCTGAGGTTATTGATATCTCTCCCTGCAATCTTGATTCCAGCTTGTGCTTCATCCAGTCCAGCGTTTCTCATGATGTTCTCTGCACGTAAGTTAAATAAGCAGGGTGACAATATACAGCCTTGATGTACTCCTTTTCCTATTTGGAACCAGTCTGTTGTTCCATGTCCAGTTCTAACTGTTGCTTCCTGACTTGCATACAGATTTCTCAAGAGGCAGGTCAGGTGGTCTGGTATTCCCATCTCTTTCAGAATTTTCCAGAGTTGATTGTGATAAATTCACATAGTTCAAGGGGAAGATTTTAAAAGATACTACTTTAAATATACACTGTATGGTGTGGGTATATAACGAGCACTCAGTAAAAATCTGATGTTCTTTTTTACTTATAAACAAAGCTAGAGGCGCTTATGTCACTTAATGTCCATCTTTTCAAAGCACATCTCTATCCATGAGGGTAGGCAATTCATTCTATGCCAGATGGAGCTCCCCACCTTTCCTTGAGGTAACTCCCTGTTGTTGAGTTACTACCCCACTGCCTCCTTTTGTCCTAAGCCTGGCCTTGTCTCAGAACAAGGGGAGAAATCCTTAGAGCTGTGTGTTCTTGGGCTCTGGCTAAAAATCTGGAGTGTCAGGTAGGGAGTTCCTTCCATGGCCCTACCAGCTGGCAAGGTGGTGCTCCCCATTTTTTCTCCTGCCAGCCCCCAATTTCCTCTTTTCTCACTTTTCTCCTAACTGAAAAGTGTCTCTAGGATGCTTTGCTCTAGATTGTTCCCACCTCATTTATCCCAAACCTATGAATTCCTCGTTCTTGAAAATCTTACGTGGCATTGTCAATTCCCAGTGCAGTGTGCCTCACTTCAGACTAAGTTCATTCCTGGTAGATGATTTGGGAAGTGATCCCAGGGAGCAAGAATGAGGGGCTAGGGGAATGGAAGCGTACAAGCATGTACTGTCATGTTGGCCACTGACTCAAAAGCCTGGTGAAGTGAAACGTTAGTTGCTCAGTCGAGTCTGACACTTTGCAACCCTGTGGGCTGCATGTAGTCCACCAGGCTTCTCTGTCCATGGAATTCTCCAGGCAAGAATACTGGAGTGGGTAGCCATGCCCTCCTCCAGGGCATCTTCCTGACCAAGGGATTGAACCTGGGTCTCCTGCATTGCAGGTGGATTCTTTACCATCTGAGCCCCCAGAGAAGCCCCAAATGCTGGTGCTCCACACCTTCTAAGGAGCCTCATGAAATGTAGCTCTGGGCCTTCATACTTTGCTTTCCTTCCCTTTGTTCCAGTCTCATGTAGACGCAAGAAGCCGATAAGTTACTGGGGTCCTGCGCTGTTGTGCCAGAAAGTCCCAGGGGAGGAAGTGTGAGATCCTCCCACAGGCTCTGAGTGAGCTACTTTGAGGTTCCATCTGCTCAAAGCTGATGGAGGCCTGCTCAGAAGTGATTGCAGAAGCATTGGAGCTAAAGTGGGAATGGGGAAGATTTGCATTGGTCTCCAAGAGGTGTTGGATACAGGCACCCTTGCGTTTGTCCCTGACATAGAACTTAGAATATTAAATCGCAATTTACAGTGTACTTGATGGTTTTCCCACTAGGCTACGAGCTGAATGACACATTAGCATTCTCTGCACCAAATATAGTATCCTGGCTGCAAGAAAAATGCTTTAATAACAGTTTTGCATCGGATTCAGTGTTCTGACCAGTGCTTCCCCAAGTGTCCTAGATACACTATTGCTGGCCTGAAAGATGATTTTATGTGATGCAATTTAAACAGAGCATTTTTAATTATGAAATTAATATGTGTATATAGATATATGTGTGTATAGATGTTGTGTAGTTGCTAAGTTGTGTATGACTCTTTGTGACTCTATGGACTGTAGCTTCTTCTGTCTGTGGAATTTCTTAGGCAAGAATACTGGAGTGGGTTGCCATTTCCTTCTCCAGGAGACCTTCCCGACCCAGGTTGAACCCAAGTCTCCTGCTTAGCAGGTGGATTCTTTACCACTGAGCCACCTGGAAAGTCCATATGTGTGTATATATCATAACAATCATGTACTTTCATGAGTATTTTGGCATTATATGAGGCTAAGAAAAAAAAGATGAATTAACTTAAAGAGAATGGTTAATAGAATAATTATTATACAAGTCTCATGTAGACTCAGCAAAAATCATGAAAATACTGTCTAAATTAATGCAATTTGAGAGACACTGCTCTTAAAGAATGAAGTAACCAATACTTTTTTAGAACTCTATGTGTGTGTTCAGATTAAAAATGGAAAAGTAATTTGGGCACATAAATAATACTAATGGATTAAGCAGAAGGGAGTCTCTTGGTGATCAACCTGTCTCAGAGGACTGACTTAGACTCTATTCTTGCTCCTCTTAGGAAACCTGGAAAGGGGACATTTATTAATAAATTACAGTTAAGACCTAGTTTACCCCTTGGGCACCCTGAGCATTCCTCAAAAAAGGCCCAGCAGTCAGCATGCGAAGTAGTGGGCAGTGGCCAAAGTGGAGGAACAAGTAGGTCAGTTATATGCATTCATTCAAGCAAACATTTAGTGAGCCCTTTCTGTGTGTGGGGAATCTGCTGGGCATTCAAGTTACAAACATGGTTAAGAGAGGGATCTGACCTCAGGTGGCTTTTAGTCTGGCAGGTGAGAAGCTCTGCTCTGTTAGAGGCAGATGGTGCGCGTAGGGAGTATCGAGGCTGGAGGGAGTTATTCTGGAAGAAAACATGGGTCTCACCAAGAGGGCGACGTTTGAGAAGGATGAGCAGGATTGTGCCTTGTGGAAAATCAGGAGTGGAAGTGAGGAAGAAAGGTGTTCTAGGCCGAGGAAGAAGCATGAAAAATGAGGGATAAAAAGTTTAAGAAATGTTTGTGCAATGGTTCTATGTGGCTACCCTGTAGGGTACAAAGACCGAAGCTGGGGAGGTGGACTGGGGAGAAGGTAACTGGGCTTGAGGTTGGCTGAGTGGGCAGGGTCAGAGTCAGTTATGGGAGTTGTCAGGATATGGGATGAAGCCCTGTGAGGGGGTGACATTGCCAAAAAGAGGAGAAAGGGTTTGTTTCGGGAACACCTATGTCAAGGGGTGATGTGGGTGGAGGAAGAGGAAGCTGAAGGCGACAAGCCAAAGGAGGAGGGAGTTTCTCATCTACATCAAAATGTACAAAGGCAGGAGCCAGGATCACGAGAGAGACTGGAGAATTTGGCAGTTAGGTATTGCTGCTAAGCATTTCTAGTGGATGGGCAGGGCCTGGGTTGAAGAGTAAGCGGGAGGTAAGGAAATGGAGTAAGCAAGCCTAGATTCCTCTCTGGGAGATGTCCCATGTCACGGCAGCTTCCTGTTTCTGTGTGCTTTTCTGTAAAGTTGATTCTAGGCTGATCTAGTAGAAGGGTGAGGTGCCCTCTGCCATTGTTGGCTCAGGGTGCTAGGAGGATATGCCAAGGTTTGAAGGAAAGAGAGAAAACCTCTTCCATCACAGGTATTCTCCCCTTCCCATGGATGTTGTCTCAAATTGCCTGAATTAGATAATTATTTTAATTTCAAAAATGTTTGGTAATGGAGGTACACAGGGGAGCCACACACCACTACCTGGAATGAGGAATATTAGAACCGACAAAGACTCAAAAGATTATCTAATCCAGGGTTATTGAATTGTTTTCTCACACAATACTAATTCCAGGAGAATTGTTGAATTCCACCCCCCCCCTTTTTTTTTAGTGTAACGTGGAGCTAATGTTTGATACCTTAAGTAATACTGTTTTGATTGAACCTGCTCCTTTTACAGATACTGAGGCCCCGGGAGTTTAGCACTTTGCACAAGCTTACTCAGCTCATTAGAGGCCATTTCTTCACTTTAGCAGGGAGTGTGGAAAGCAATATAAATTAGATGTATTGTTTGGTCAGACTGCCTGGGCTTCCATTCCAGTTTTACCATAGAATTGGTTAGCTATCGCTGTGTAACAAACTACTCCCAAAACCTGTTGACTAAACCAACATTTATCATTCCTCACATGTCTTTGTGCGATTTGCGGTTCACCTGATGTGTGCTGAGTACCGCTCGGAGGTTCTGCTTCAGATTGCAGCAGCTGCTGCAGCTCTGCCTCTTGCTGTAGGTGTGCCAGTTGTCTGGGTGACCTGCTCACATGTATCTCATCCTTCTTGGATCAGCCCGGGGGGTGTTGTTCTAATGGTGATGTTAGAAACACAAGAGCACTAAGTAGAAACAAATGAACAAGTGAGTCTTCTCAAGGCTTAGGCTATGAACTAGCACACTGTCATTCCCTAAGTCAAGGTCTGGGAACTACGTTCTGCCCATGGTGTGGCCAAAGCAAGGGAATGATGCAAAAGGGAGCTGAAGATTGGGGGTCAACAATTCAATCTACTACAGCTACTACTAGCTTTGCACTGTGGTGCAAGTTACTTGTTTTCATCTGAAAAACAAGCATCATAAAAAAAAAAAAATGAAAAACAAGCATCATAATAGTACTTACCTTTTGGGGCTTGGGGAGGGGGAATTAAATGAATTTGTTCATGTAAACCATTAAGACCAGCACTTACACTTAGAAAACACTAAGTAAATACTAAGATTGCCACTAATTTTATCCACCTACCCATCACCATCCATGCATGATGGAGGATATTTGGGGTCTTTGCCACCAGAGTGGCTATGGAAGGTTTCGGGTTGACTTGATGAACTAGCTCAGCATCAGCCATTTCCCACCAGCAGAAGGGCTCAGAGGAGTGATCTTCTGAAAATCCTCCAAACCACTCATTTATAAAGTCCTCTCTTTGTCTTCTAAGTGATTATATGGCCTCTGGCAGCTTGGGCTGGCTTGGTGCTGCCCTGTTCTCCCAGCCTCCGCACCACATGCCCCTCCCCCGCAGTGTATCTCTCACACCCAGAGTCAGCAGAGATTTTCACACAGACCATCTGCCAGGAGGTGTGGAACTGGAGCCAGAAACACGTAACAGCTGCAGAAGCTCAGCTGTATTCCAAGGCCTGTAGTAATCTCACAGCAGTCCTGGACACAGCCCTGACCACTGACTGGCTCTAGAGTACACAAGCCTCAGCAGAGTGTGATTCCAATGTGAGTAATACATGAATTCTGCCAGCTCCTTCTGGAATCAAACAAAAAACTGGTTTCTTTTTTTTTTTTTTTTTTTTGCCATTTGGGGGAAAATCATTCATTGCATCACTGTCTTCCCATTAAGTCTGGGAGAGCCAGTGACTCAAGCTAACTTCTGCTAGAGGCTCTCTTCCTCTCCTCGAGGCTGCTTCCTGATGAAACTCATGGTTTAGGACCCCCCACCAAGCCCACCTTTCACCTTGACAGGTGGTATTATGTGCCACATGAATCTAGACTGTGCAGTAGTGGGGTAACTGTGTGACCGTAGGCAAGTCATTTCACCTTCCTGTAGAATGGGGATAATAGTATTACCACACCAAAGAGTTGTGAGGATTATATGATACAGGTAGGTCAAATGCTTAGCCAAGTGCGTGTTCATAAAAAATGCTCAATAAATATTAGCTATCATTATTTCTTCTGTCTCCCTATGCCACTAGCTATTACTCCTAGGAGCACTCTTGTCTCCAAGATATTGTATAAATGTCACTCTGTTCTATTCCATCCCACTTTGTCTTATCTCCTTCCTTCCTAATCCATTCTAGTCTTTAGTATTATTTGAGCTCTTACTCTGTGCTTAACACTGGTCCAGCAAGTATAAAGATGAATGAAACAAAGTCTGTGTTGCTATGGAGGTTGCTGTTGGGATGTTTAAGTTGCAGATGGTCGTACAGTAGGTTCTTCTTACTCATGGTAGCTGTATTCTGTAAACCACCAAAACTGAGTTAGATTTCTGCAAGTCCAAATGTTTTTGTGACCTGATCAATGCATAACCCAGTTTTGCATTTGTGTGTATTGTTTTTGCCAACAAAAATTGTAAAAATGTGAAAAAGTGGCACCAAATAAACCATCCAGCGGACACTGGTTTTCTGTTTGAGAGCCCAGTAGAACAATGCCTTGTTTCACCTCAGTCGGGAACAGATGTGTCTGATGACTCAGGGTTTTCCCTGCTCTGCCTGTGTGTTCAGGTGACTGGGAAGGCAACATGAGTATCAATTTTGAGGTTATAAATAAATTATAGGCAAATTCATAAATATAGAATCAACTAATGATGTGTGCGTGCGTACTTGGTCATATCCAACTCTTTGCAACCCATGGACTGTAGCCTGCCAGGCTCCTCTGTCCACGAGATTCTTCAGGCAAGCATACTGGAGTGGGTTGCCATTTCCTCTTGCAGGGGATCTTTCCCGCCCAGGGATTGAACCCATGTCTCTTGGATCTCCTGAATTGGCAGGCAGATTCTTTACACTGAGCCACCTGGGAAGCCCAACTAATGATGAGGATAGACTGTTCATACACGAATGCATAAATGACGCAAACTGCACTAAAGTTTCCATAGACGCACAGGGGAAGCACGGGAGAGACAGCAACGGATTCCTTCTGGGGCAATTGGGGTCCTTTGGCTGGAATCAGACTTTCAAACGCAAGAGGGCATTTCTTTCTTCTTCTTTTTTTTTTTTGAGATGAGCAAATTTAATTTTTTGAATTGTTGTATAATTGCTTTATAATGTTGTGTTAGTTTCTGCTGTACAACAAAGTGAATCAGCTACATTTATCCCCTCCCTTTTGAGTCTCCCTCCCACCACTGCCCACCCCCTATCCCACTAGGTCATCGCAGAGCACCGAGAGGGCATTTCTGACAGCAGGCAGTAGAGATGGAAGCATGTGGCTGGGTACAGCCAAATCGGTCAGATTAGGGCTTGTGGGTAGCAGGATTTCTGTGTACTGTGTAGCCCAGATGTGACTGGATAGCTTGCAGCAGGCCTCTTCTCACCCACATCCAGTTAGAAGCAAGACTCAGCACTCTGAGATGCCAAACAAGGTAAAACGATCCAACTCTGTGGCATCAGCAAGTAACAAAGCGCTTTCGCTGGGTCAGAGGAGAAGACGATCTGTGTTGTCCAGTGTGTAAAATAATAAATTCAGGAGTCGACAACTCCCCTTTCCTCTGGCTAAATTCCTCTCCAGCTCCAAGCCTCCTTGTTTCTCCTCCCTGCCTCCCACAGCCTCTACTCTTCCAGGCAATTCCACTTTGCATACGTCACTCTGCAATACAACAGCCAGCCTGGGGATCCAGCCCTTCTCCTCTGGAATCTTAGCAGAGATCCTGTATTGTTCCTCAAGTTTGGCTTTCAGGAATTTCCTCTTCCCTCCATTCCTCACTCCATGGGGATTATTCAAGTATTTGTCCAGTGAAATATTTCCTCCATATTTTGGCATAAGTACAAGGTCCCAGGTGAGTTACCACTTCCCATCACTGCCTCTACCGGTCATTCCTGACAGATAAGTCATGGTAGACATACATTTTTTTCAGGTTGATATAAATCTTTTTTTCCCCAGTTTTATTGTGATATTGACATTCAACATTGTATAGAGGTTTCTGCAGTTTTTAAAGAGCCCAGTCCAGGCCCTAACCACAGTAGATATTCAATAAATGAATAGGTTTCTGCTAATCTGATTTGGGGGAAAGTTACATTTTTGTCATATTTTCTTCTACAAAACAGATACATAATTTTAACTACTATAATTTTCTTATGTATTTCTCAGCAAGATTTTGTAATTTTCATCACATTCAGTTCTAAACATTTCTTCCTAACAATTCTCATCAAAAGATGTTGCTTTCTAGAATCTTTACAAGAGCAGCTATAACTGATTCACTTTGCTGTACAGCAGAAACTAAAACAACATCATAAATTAACTATAGTCAAATAAAAATTGGAAAAAAATGGAGTCAGCATATACTGGCCCACCCTGAGTTTGAGGACTATATAGAACTATTTGTGAAAATGCCTGTAAATGATACCTACAGTAAATACAACATAGCATTAGGGGGAAAAATATTGTTTTAAAAAAATTAACAAAATAATTATGATTTTTTTTTTTTGGCCATGCCCTATGGCCAGGGATTGAACCCATGCCCCTGTACTGGGAGCATGGAGTCTTCACCACTGGAGTGCCAGGGAAGTCCCAATAATTATGAATTTTATCATGAAGAATGAGCAGGAGCTGTAGTTGAGAAAGTTCTAGGGGTGAAAAAGGAGAGTAATGTCTTTGAAATAGCTCTATTAGATCTTAAGGCAGAGCATCATAGTGTAGTAACAGTGGGGTACAGTCCAAGAATATGAACACATAAATCAACAGACTGGACTGGCCAGAACAAAATCTGAATTTATATAAAATTTTAATATCTTATAAAGGACACAAATCAGTAGGAAGAGGAATAATAGTTCTGGGAAAATTAGTTTGGAAAAAAAGACTTGTTTAAAAAAATCCCATCTGTTACTATATACCAAAGTAAATTCCAAATGGATTAAAGAGCAAATGGGTTAAAAAAAAATCAAGCAATCAAAAGAAGATGGAAGTGAATATTTATTGACTTATTATATGGAAAGGGCCTTTTTAAGTTTAAAAACAATGGGAGAAACCACAAAATCAATACCTTTAGGCACATGAATATGTAATCTGTTAGTCCAACAATAAGCATAATTAAAAGGGAAAGAACAAAAGAAAAATGCTTGCAACAAGTATGGCATATAACAGATTAAAGTATTTCCATAAAATAAGCTCATTGAAACTGATAGAAAAAATCAAAACATCAGTAGAAAAAAGAGAGGAACAAATAATTCACAAAAGGAGGAAATACAAATGGCTAATAAACATGTGAGAAAGTCCACTCTAAATAACAATGAATCAAAATAAAGAAAATAGTTTTCTATATCAAATTAGCAAAGACTAAAAAAAAAAAATGAGAATACAATTCCATGGCTGGAGTTGGTTAAATATTCACTCTCAGACACTATAGCTTTTTAGATAGAAATGGACACTGTAAAGAAAAATGTTATGATAAGACTAAGTAAAAATTCAGGATATGAAATTGCATTTGGTTTTTACCAAAGGAAAAACTATGTATATTGGTTTTTGCAGTTTCTCCTTATATATGTTCTGGGAAAAAAGAAATGATGTAAATCAAAATGTTAACAAGACTAACAGTGTTCTTTTTTAACCATTTCTCCCTTCTCATTATGTATAGATAGGCTTGATCTGGTGTTTGAAAAAGGATTTCATAATGAGGAGATATATTTTAAAGTAATTTATAATCTGAATGGACTAAAAGGATCACTAAATATATTATTTTTGTGGTTTTAGAGATACTCTTTGATTCTTATTATAATATTAAATTATTACCACCTAACAGGATAAAGATAAATGTAAAAATACCCATATTTATCAAGACCAGTATCTATTATGAGTGCAAAAAATGTTCATAACCATAAAGATATTAATTAATGCCGTTATTACAGAAGAGGGATTCCAGAAACATTTTTATTGGAACATGCAGATGGCTTATTGAAATAAGGCCAAGAAAGATAATGAGAAATGTTTCTTTCACAATATTCAGTTGATTTTTCAGTCTGAGAATGAAAAACTACTATACAGAATAAAGTTCTGTGTAGTTATTCCAAATTATGGCATTTGGTTTAGCTTCCTTCAAAATGTATATTTTTCTGATCAGAAAAATAATTCATGTTCCTATGGAAAAATTTGGATACACAGGAAAACATTTAAAAAATCCAGCCACCAGAGTTAAATAGACATACTTCTTAATGATATAAGACATATATTATCTCTTGATCTCTCTGTGTATATATATGTATGTGAATATGTGCGTTTGTATATACACACAGAGACAGACAGGTTTGATTGTTTGGTTTTAACATCTGTTAATTATCATCTTTAAACATAAACCCAGTTGTGCAAGCTCCCTTCTGTCATGGGAACTGGAAGAGAAAAATAAAGGTCTCAACCACAGGGTCATTGAACATAAGGCAGAAGAGACCTTGTGGAAAGTGAAGTCATCCAGCTCATCCAAGCCTTCTGACGCTGCCACATTACAATCAAGTAATGTGTGAAACAAATAGGTTCCTCTTATCCCTGGACCTCCTCGCCTCACTTGGACTTAACCCTGAGGAGGGAGTGAGGATTCAAGGAAGTGTGAGGGATGAGGGTTTACGTATCAGAAAAGGGTTTAGAGTGTCATATACACACTCTTTCTAAGCTATTATTTGCTAATAAAGAAGAGTCATGGCTCACTTTTGTCGTTGTTGTTTAGTCACTAAGTTGTGTCTGACTTGTCTTGAGGGTCGCAAAATAACTGGAAATGTCCAAGAATGCCTGGTGTCAGGGGCATCTTTCAGCAGGGTGTGACTTCCAGCTCTGTGTCTTTAGCTGCTCCACCACCATCATCCTTATCAACCTTGGGAGCCACAGTCAGCTGAGACTGACTGAGGTGAGGGCTGCAGCCCACCACTGCCCTCTGCAATCTTGCACGGTGGCTTCTGTTATGCTAGTGGCCATGTGACACGTCCAAACTTGAGAACCCGTGTCCTCAGTTCATGGATGCTCTTTAGTATTTGTATGCAAACTAGTTACGGGAGTATGCCTGCTGCTGCTACTGCTGCTAAGTCGTGTCCGACTCTGTGCCACCCCATAGACAGCAGCCCCCCAACTTCACCCAGAGTAATTCTTTATTTCATGTATTATCTTCTATATGATATTACATTTGTTAAAATTCTGTCTTGGCTTAAACAAAACCACGTTAGAGAACCACTGACACAGTTGTAGGATTTGCTCTGGCAGAGACCCGGAGCTGGGAGTGATAGACAGGTATCCTGTATGAGGAATTATTGGCGAAGCAGGTAGTGGTTCAGAGTAGTTTTTGAAACTGAATGAAGTATGAGCTGTGGAAAGCTGGTTTGTCTTTTCTATTTGCTGTAGACTGGAAACCAGAAAGTCAGGCCTGTATGTAGAGGTTGGTAAGGTGTTGACTAGAGGTTTGAGAGACTCTTCTAGGAGTAAAGGAGCTGTGTCTTAAGTCGTGATCTTTATACCACTGATTTTTGTCAGTGTTATGGTGAAGTTTGTTTGCTAGAGTGCAGAGTTTTAGGTGGATGAAGTGTTACTGTATGGATATTAATATTATGTATACTTGAGAGTTAGCATCATGTTATTTGTTCTGAGATTTACTGCCTGTAAACCTGGCATTGGACAGGTGCTTGGGGAAACTTGAATGTGTGGCTAATTTCCTTCTTAGTTGACCATTGGAATGTTGCTCCCTTTCAAGTGTTAAAAGTTTGAAATTTGCTACACTGGCCTCAGCAATGAAATTTTAATTTCAAGTATGTACAATAGAGCAAACATTCTGGCTTCCTTTAAATACATTTCTACATTCTACAATCTAAGAGCTAAATCAATTTAACATAATTTTCAATTCCTTTAGGAGCCAAAATGAAGAGAATCAAAAATTCTATTTGAAACCCAGGGCTTTCAGAGATTAGTCCCATTTTAAAATTCTGAATCCAGGGATTTTTTACTTCAGTTTGTAGAACACATGGTATATCTATCTTGTTTTCCAGGGATGACTTTAGACCATACGTGTGTGTCATTCTTTGATGCAGTCAGATTTCCTCATTAAAGAAACCATAGATTGAAATTTAATGGCCCCTACTGGAAGTCAAGTCCATTTGAAGAGCTAACAAATTAAAGAGGACGGAAGCTTTAGCAATGCAGCCCAGAATGCCAGCACTTGGATGGAACCAAGTCCCAACTTTCCAGGAACAAATTAGGCTAACTGAGCTTATCTCTGGGCTTCCCAGGTGGCGTTAGTGGTAAAGAACCTGCCTGCCAATGCAGGAGATGTAAAAGACGGGTTCTATCCCTGGGTCGGGAAGATCCCCTGGAGGAGGTCATGGCAACCCACTCCAGTATTCTTGCCTGGAGAATTCCATGGACAGAGGAGCCTGGCAGGTATGGTCGCAAAGAGTCAGACACAACTGAAGTGACTTAGCACACACACACACACACGCAAGTTCATCTCTTGACCATGTTTGTGTTGCTTCTTTGGGGTATTATGACATGGAAAAAGGGACAAAAGGGACATGAAATACATTTCAAAAAGGACCCTTGTCCCACTCCACTGTTACTGTGCTGGCTAGTCTTCATTAGCTCACTCTCTGGACCTGAAAATGATACTAAAAACGTTAGCTTTTTCCTGTGGTCAGCTCTGCAGGCAAGATTGTCACCACAGGAAGGTATAGCTGTGACTACTCTGTAGGCGAGCAAATCCCATTTTTCTTTCCATTAGTCTCACAACTTCAGAGAATCATAAATCATCACCGTTTATCGACTGCTCTATTTCCCACACACATTATTCATAAAATTCACAAGAGATTTTTTATAGTGTGTACTTTTTTCCGTCCTCCGTGAAAGGCTTAGAGGTATCATCGCCTCCACTTTACCAACCTGAGACACAGAAGGCCACGTGCTTTGTGTATTGTCCTCTGTTACATAAGTAGTACTTGGCAGATCTGGGATTCACACCCAGGGTGGCTTGATCCCCTAGCCTCTGACCACACACTGCATCACTCTGTTGCTCAGCCATGCTAAGCTTCCCAGCCTCCCACTGCACTGTGAGCTGTTCCTGAGATAGATATAGCCCTGCACAGGGCACCTGGAAGCATGGAAGACACCTCTGACACCTCACTATGATGAAAGACACCACTGTAAATCCAAGGCTTAACGTGTAGAGCCCAAGTCACTGGCTTTCCTTTCAAAAAATTCAATTTTTAAAACGTTTATCTTTTAATTTAGTGTGTACAATGTAACCGCCATCTAGAGGTAGCCAGCATTAACATTTTCTAGATAAGACTGGATTTCATATCTCTCCCTGAGGAATCCAAATGCCCTCCCCCAGGTTTCCCCTGGAATTCCCAGTGCACTTACATCCCCATGGTTACCTCCTACACTGAGCTCTGGCTTTGATTTTGATTTAAAGCATAGCACGCCCTGGCTCACTTCTGCACTTGTGGTCTCTGTTGAACTTGGTGTCAACCCTGGCATGTAGCTCAGCGTTTTACTTCAATTAAAAATAAAAATGGCAACAATTTTCCGGCATAGAGACAGACAAACAGGTACAGACAGACATATAGACACAATCACAGAGACATGAAGACAGATAATGCACTTGTGAGTAAACTGCACTTGACTCCTGAGTTGAGACAATGATGGGGTTTGTACTGTGGCAATGCAAACCACTCTGCCGCAAGTATTAGACAAGCCAATCTGTTAAAGTCCTTTAGCTGCCTGCTCTTGTAAATTTTACCCACACCACAGACCAGCTGTTGGAATTTTCATTTTTCTGTTTTTAAGTTGATTAATATTCTTATTTAGTTTTATTTTTTCTTTCTCCCTGAATTTCTTAAGTCTTATTAGTCCTTTTTACAAATGTTTCCTGAGTATAGTTCTTGACTTTTTAAAATACTCATTTAACAAGAAAAGCTGTCAAAACTATAAGTTTGTCTCCAAATTAATCTTTGGACCTGCTGTAGCAGTTTTGAAAGTTGGATTCTTATTTTTTATTTTCTACAAATCCTATCTCTTTAGTTATGATTTTTTTGAGAGTTGATAATTATTTAGAAGACTCTAAGATGGCTCATCAGGCAAAGAATCTGCCTGCAATGCAGGATACACAGGATATTCGGGTTCGATTCTTGGTCCAGAAAGACCCCCTGGAGGAGGAAATGTCAACCCACTCCAGTATTTTTCTCTGGGAGAATCTATAGACAGAGGAGCCTGGTGGGCTGCAGTCCATGGGGTCACAAAGAGTTGGACACAACTTAGTGACTAAGCAAGGAAGGAAGATTTTTAGGGGATTGGTTTCTCTCTCTTTTTTTGTTCAATGATATGCTGTTACACTTGATTTATTGTGTGTGGTGCGGGACTGTTTTGTTGTGATTGGGGATTCTTGCAAAGGCAGTTTCCTTCTGTTGGACTTAACTGAGCTGAGTGTGTCTGGGTGTGTCTGGGATAGCATGTGTTACAGCAGGGCTGATAGCTTCCTGTGTTGCACTGCTTCGTCGTTCATTGTTAGGACAATGAACTAACTCTGTGCTATTTGTTAAATAGCTGCTGCTTGGGCTTCCTAATTTCCCCTTGACCTGCTGCCTGGTTGTCTAGATCCCTCCTTCAAGACGTCTAGACCTCCCAACAATGAAGCAACTAAAGGGTTCATGTCTGGCCCATCAGCGTCCCTCAGAACCTTTTCTGGTGCTTAAATCAGTGTCCACTGGCCCAGGTTGCAAATATTTTGAATATCACCTCTGAGCCATGGCAAGATTAAGTTAAGCAGGTTCAACTCAAACTGCTTGGTCTAAAAGATCTACAAAAATATAAAACAGTACAGGTGATTTTGGGCTTCCCAGGTGGCCCAGTGGGTAAAGAACCTGCCTGCAATGAGGAGATGTTGGAGATATGGGTTCGATTCCTGGGTCGGGAAGACCTCCTGGTGGAGGGCACAGAAATCCACTCTAGTGTTCTTGCCCGGAGAGTCCGATGGACAGAGGTGCCTAGCGGGCTACGTTCCATGGAGTTGCAGAGTCAGACACGACTGAGCAACTCAGCGCAGCACAGCGCCTGAAGGACACATCTGTAATTACATATATGTCTAATTATTACTAAATGGTATTTTGATTTTTAGTCAACTTCATGAGAGAGGTAGGATGCTATTCGGAGAAGGCAATGGCACCCCACTCCAGTACTCTTGCCTGGAAAATCCCATGGATGGAGGAGCCTGGTATGCTGCAGTCCGTGGGGTCACTAGAGTCAGACACGACTGAGCGACTTCACTTTCACTTTTCACTTTCATGCATCGGAGAAGGAAATGGCAACCCACTCCAGTGTTCTTGCCTGGAGAATCCCAGGGACGGGGGAGCCTGGTGGGCTGCTGTGTATGGGGTCGCACAGAGTCAGACATGACTGAAGCAACTTAGCAGCAGGAGCAGCAGCAGGATGCTATTATCTCCCCAGAACTATTGTGATTTCTTCACGTTCTTCTTGCTTTTACCAGTTGTATTTTCTTTACTTGATTCTATATGGTTTAGAGCACTATGATACATAACCACTATTCTTTCATTATGGAATTTACTTTCTATAAAGATACATGATAGATTTTGTCCCATCCTATGCCTTCTGTCTTGAATTCCACTTGTCTAAAACTAGTATTTGTAATCTTTGTTTTCTTCTTTCATCATTCTTTATTTCATTTCTCGATAAGTTATTGCCTATATCTTTGTTTTCAAGATTTTAAGCATCATCTTTGAAGGTTTCATTTTTTTCTGGGAATATTTGTCATTCTGTAGGTGACTTTTTAAGTTTTTTTAAGTTTTTTTTTTGACGTGAACCACTGTTTTTTATTAAATTTTTTTTTTTAATTTTATTTTTGGCTGTGCTGGGTCTGATGTTCTCTAGATGCAGTGAGCGGGACTCCTCTCTAGTTGTGGTACACGGGCTTCTCATTGCAATAGGTTCTCTTGTTCCACAGCACAGACTCTCGGCACACGGGCTTTGTCGCTGCTGTGCATGGGCTCAGGACTTGCAGCTCGAGGACTCTCGAGCACGGGCTTAGTAGCTGTGGCACTTGGGCTTAGTTGGCCTGAGGCATGTGGGATCTTCCCAGACCAGGCATTGAACCTGTGTCTGCTGCATTGCAAGGCCGATTCTTAACCACTGGACCCCCAGAGGCGCCCCTCTGCAGGTGATTTTAGGCATTTATCTTTCGATCACAAATAATATATTTAATCTTAACTTCTGACATGCTATTTTATACTTTGATTTTTTTTCTAATGTAAAAATTTTTCCTGCTGTTTCCTTTTAGTCTTATTTTTTCCTGTCTTTACTTGGCCTACATTTTGTTTACATTTATCTTCTCTAGTCATTTTTGTTGTATACATCCTGTTTCTTATTTTGTTAGTGGTTACCCTTATGTTTTTCAAAAAACACTCTTTAACCTATGCCTCTCTGTTTATAATAATAAATAGTGAAACCATATTTTGAACTCCAGTGTATCAGCAAAGAGCTTAGCACATACTAACTTTCCCCCCTCCTTCCTGTTCCCTTCTAAGTCTGGGCTGCTTTAATATGGAATTGAAGATCCCAGTTACTTTTTACAGCATATATTTTTAATTTTAAGAGGAATTTTTGACATTAAAAATATTTTAGTATGAAAATCCATTTTTTCAGCCCAACTCATCGACCTTTGTGATTACTGGGTGCTGCCAATAGGTAGACTGACTATCTTGGTTAGCTCTGTATTTGCAGTTCTTCACTTTTTCCCCATGGCTTTAGCGGGAAGCTGAGAGAGGCTACATCAAAGGTGCTAGTCAGCTGTCATTTTAAAGCTGATATCTGACTTCATTATTAAGATATACATTTCCATTTCAGGATGTTGTTAATTAAATATCACCTCATCTTTGCTGTGTCTTAAATTCCTTTGTTTTCTTCAATTCAAGAAACAAGCATAGTGGGTTTGAATCTTCAGCTGCCACAGTCTGTACATTTGAGCTTTACTTTTTGAATTGTGCAGCATAATAGAAGACAAATTCCTAGTACCGCTGAGATTTGAGCTGAATCTTGGAAGAGACTGGACCTAAACAGATAAATGTATGTGGGGAAGGGCATCCTCAGTGGAAAAAAATGATGTCATCAATGGCCAGGAAAGGAAAGCCTGTGGAGCGTTTGGGGCTAAAGAGACAAGGGCACTAAGATTGTGCAGTTCAAGTGAGTGACAATGAAGTTGTGAAAAGGAGTTGAATGTGAGAGATAAGACAGAACTAGGAGGGGCAGAATATGGTGATTGGATACAAACAGTGATGGGGAGATGGTTGTTGACAATAACTCAGAGTTTTCAAGCATCTGTAATTAGAAAGGTAGAGGTTTAAGAGATAAGGAGAGAGAGAAGGCGAAGAGAGGAGAAGATGCTGAGTTCATTCTAGATGTATCACAGTTGAGACGCTTACAGAGGTGAGCAGGAGGCCTTACTATAATAAGTTTAATAGCGGGGAAGAGGTTGGAACTAGAGATCTAGGTTTGGAACAGATGATAACTGAAGCCCTAGGAGTTGGTGAGATCCCTGTGAAAACGGAAATGGAGTCTTCCGTAGCATGGGTCAGGCTATAATCTCTGGGCTGAGGCCATGGCCACTTGCTGAGTTTTGGCAAGGAGGATGAATGGGAGATTAGATTTAACAGAACACTGCTCTTTAAGATGTGCAGACTTAGATTTTTCTACTAAGGTACTAAGGCAAATGGATATGCAGTCAAGGAGCACACATGAGGGACCTACTGTGCTAACCTCTCTGTCAGGGAAAAGGAAGTCGTGAGTTCTAACGCTGTCCCGGATGTTTTACATTTAAGATCTCATTTAGTCATCACCGTTGTTTTGTCTAAGTCAGTTTCCTCATCTGTGATATGAGATATAAATGACTAATTCATAGTCATTGTGAAAATGAAGTAACACAATGGATTTAAAGTATCTGAAAGGTGGTAAGTAGTTAATAAACTATCGTTCTGATATTACAACTAATCATTTTAGGAATTGTCTGTACATAATTGACACACTGCAGTTGAGAAACAGGTAGGAAATACTTGATAGCAGTGATTTGGAAACTGTGCCCCTTCAAGAAATAGCAGCGCTAGGGAGGTGCCCAAGTGTCTGCTTCAAGAGTCAAGAAGTAGGTACCAAGCTGGAATCCTGTCTCCCGCCAAAATGCACAAAGCCTTGCTCACCCGATTTAGTTCTCAGACATCAGCACAAAATTTCATTTACATAAAGGGAATGGCTGAAACATGAGTGGTGCTTGAAACAAGTATAGGCCTGAAGGCAGAGGGGAAGGGCTGGTTCTTGGACCTAAATCGAGCAGTGGCAAAAGAAGGCTCCCCACCGAGCTGCAGTCTGTAGGTGGCTCAGTGAGGAGGGACCATCCTCCCCTTCTACCCTCCTGTCTTCTGGAGCCCCTAGTGGCTGAACCCAATGGGACACAGGTAGCCCCCATGACCCTAGAGCTGAGTGGAGGGGGTTGGAGAGCAGCTGGCGAAGGGCGCAAAAACCAAACCCTGTCCTGTCCTCAGAAAGTGAGACCCTGTGATACTTTACATTCTGTGTTAAATTTGACGTGAAAATGGATCCAGCCCGTGCCCAGGGTATCCAACTCAAACACGCAATGAATTTGCCTCTTGGCTGTCATGTTTTTGAACTGCTTTCCCTCAAGTAACGGGCTCTGTCTCCTTGCTGCCAGAAGAGTCTAAGTAGATCTTAGGTTGTCTTCTTGGGAAGAAAAAGGAGGAGCTGTTTTCCTGAGTGATAAACTCCCAGGCAGCTGCTGTATGTAGGATCAGGGCCCATCACATCGCCACACCTACTCAGTACCTCACCTATGCAGTCCCTGGGATACAGTCCCTGCCCTGGGCTACCTGGAAGGTTCCCCATGGTGTGTGAGAGCTTGGGTCAAGCCTTGGAGCCTAAGCAAGTGTTCACCAGGTGACATGGAAATAAAAGAATCATCGAAGGAAGTCTCATGCAAAGATTCCAAGGGTGATTCCTTGAGAAGAGCTCCCGACAGGTTTGGAAAGATGTCACTGTCGCTGGCATAAATGTAGGGCCTGGCAGAGGCCCAAGGAGGTGACACTGACTATGATACTCAGGGTTGTCAGGAAGCCCCTCTTAACAAAGACACATAGATTAGTACCCCTTGAGATGTTCAGGCTTGCAGTTTAAGAGGGGAAAAACTGACATAAATTTTATATTTGGAATTCTACCTGACAAATGCATCTATAGTTTGGAAGTATGCAATAAATTTTTTTTTTGATGGAGAAGAGGGAATATGACCACACAAGCTGATTCCCAAATAGGAGACTTCCAATCACAGGAATAACTCAGGTAACGTCCAAAGGCCAGTGAATTCGAGAACTGTAATAAAGGAATTTCTAAACTAAATTAAATGAGGCTAGAGGGTCCCTGAGCCCTCTTTAACTACTGAGTTAAGGTTGTGACCCCATCAATGAGCCTATGGGGGCTGATACTTCAGAATGCAGAGCTACTGTCCTGCTTTAAAGTGAAACCAAGTGTAGGAACTGTACTTTTAATGGACTGTACATTCACTTTCACATACTCACTTTTAAAGATGAGGGGGAAAATGTCAGGGAGGATTCTCTGGTCCAGGGATACAATGGGGAGGCTTTTGGGTAGGTCAGTGGTCTTCCCGAGGGTCAGCTGGCAGACGCCCATGGAGCAACAGTTTGTGTCCATCCCTGAGTAGCACCCTGATCTCTCCAGGGCTCCCTCCACACCAGCAAGCTGGTTGTGGAACTGCTTTTCCAGAGTCATTTGCATGGGCAGAGATTTGGTTTCCTCTTAAGGTCATTCCTATAAGAAAGGGGACAAGAATCAAAGGATTTTGAAAGGAAACACAGGGAATCTTCCTTAGCTCATGATCGGTCTGTTTCCTGCTCATGTGGGTTTGAAGTGTGCGGGAGGGTGGTCACACAGCAGGGAACAAAGCCATTAGCTGTTCGTCATTCTGTGGGTAACTTAGCTCCAAGATGACTTAAAATTAAAAAAAAAAATCCCTTCCTCTGGGGCTAACACAGACTACTATAGTTTCGTACAGATTCACTTGAACACACTGGCTTCGTGCCATGCTATACTAATAATCCTTTACACAAAAGTCAATGATTTAGATGTTATTTTCCCATTTTACAGATGATGGAAATGAGACAGAACTTCAAGACCAAAAGTCTTAACAATTCCACTATCTTGTTGATGGTGCCCTGCAATTAGCAATTCACAAAATTGTCACCTTGGTTTACGATGTACCTCTTTGACTATATAAAAAATAAATAGCTAATAAGAACCTACTGTATAACACAGAGAACTTGACTCAATATTCTTTAATGACTTACATGGGAAAAGAATCCAAAGTTGATATACATATATGTATAACACATATGAATATAGAGGAGTCTAGGTAATTCAGTCAGTAAACAATTTGCCTGCATGCAGGAGATGGAGAAGGAAATGGCAACCCACTAAAGTATTTTTGCCTGGAGGATCCCATGGACAGAGGAGCCTGGCAGGCTACAGCCATGGGGTCACAGGAGTTGGACATGACTTAGCTGACTAAACCACCACCATACATGTGCTGCTGCTGCTGCTAAGTTGCTTCAGTTGTGTCTGACTCTGTGCGACCCCATACACGGCAGCCCACCAGGCTCCCCCATCCCTGGGATTCCCCAGGCAAGAACACTGGAGTGGGTCGCCATTTCCTTCTCCAATGCATGAAAGTGAAAAGTGAAAGTGAAGTCACTCAGTCATGTCCGACCCTCAGCGACCCCGTGGACTGCAGCCTACCAGGCTCCTCCATCCATGGGATTTTCCAGGCAAGAGTACTGGAGTGGGGTGCCATTGCCTTCTCCGTATATATGTATATATAATCATATATAGATATATGTATATGCTTCACTTTTCTATACATTTGAAGCCAACACAACACTGTAAATAAACTATACTACAATAAAAACTAATTTTTAAAAACTCAGTAAACAAAGATCTTTTCAAGAAAATTTATAGCAAAACTTAATCAAAGGAGCATTCTTGGACTTAAAATTCCAAAAAGAAAAAAAAAGATGTACTACTTTTAATTACTATTGAATTCTTCAAATTCAACTTAAATATATTAAAAATACACACATTCTGTCAAACAGAGTGCTTAGTGCTAGGAACTGGAGAGAAACAAAACAGAGGTCTTTTCTTCTGTGAGCTCACTGTCTAAGGAAGGAGACAAGTGTGTCAGTAATTAAGTAGAACACTGCCATTGGATTGGTTAGTTATGTGTGTTTTTGTTCTAAATAAAAATCTTTAAAATGACAAAAGAAATGCAATGCTAAATAAGTAAGACAATAAGTGGACATCTGCTTTCCTCCTCACCCCACCCCTGACCCCTAAGCCTGGCAATTTCATCAGTCAGAAGTACCACTGTTACCAGCTTGGTGTATGATTTCTAGGATTTTCTCAATATTTGTGCAAAAATGTTCTGCATCTTGTTTTCTTCACTTAATAAATCAAGGATATAATTCCATGCAAACTTACAGTCTTCAACCAAATGAATGAATCATCATTTATTTACCCATGTTCCTTTGCATAATCTTTGTGTTTCCAGTTGAGACTGCAGGAAATATCTCCTATCTACATATTTGTTCTGGTAATTAAGAAGGTTTATCATAATTTTAAAATTATTATTTATTTATTTTTTAATTTTATTTTATTTTTAAACTTTACAATATTGTATTGGTTTTGCCAAATAATTTTAAAATTAACATACAGTTAATTTTGGTGTGTGTGCAGCTTTATGAGGTTTTTTTCTAATATTTATTTGTCCGGCTGCCCCAGGTCTTAGTTGTGGCACTCACGATCTTTTTAGTTGTGGTAGGTAAACTCTTCCCTTGTAGCTCAGAAGGTAAAGAATCTGCCTGCAAAGCAGGAAACCTGGGTTTGATCCCTGGGTTGAGAAGATCGAGGGCATGGCATCCCACTCCAGTATTCTTGCCTGGAGAATCCCCCTGGACAGAGGAGCCTGGTGGGCTACGTACAGTCCATGGGGTTGCAAAGAGTCGGACACGACTGAGAGACTAAACACATGCAAACTCTTAGTTGTGGCATGTGAAATCCAGTTCTCTGACCAGGAATTGAACCAGGGCCCCCTGCACAGAGAGCTCAGCATCTTAGCCACTGGACTACCAGGAAAGTTCCAGCTTTATGAGTTTTAATGCATATATAGGTTCCTGCAACTGCTGGCACATTAGAATACAGAGAAAGCAATTCCTGCACCCCCTGAAAGAGTTTCTGTGCCACTTCTTTGTGGTCATAACTGTCCCACTCCTAATCCCTGGCAATCACTCATCTGCTCTCTATCTTTATAGGCTCACCTGTCCCAGAAGGTTATATAAATGCATCCATACAGTGTGTAACCTTTTTATATTGGTCTCTATTGCTCAGCATAATGCCATATTGTTGCAAGTATTAATAGTTTATCCCTTTTTATCACTGAGTATTATTTTCATTGTTTGGATGTACCACAGCTGTTCATGCTTTTGTCTATTGGAGGACATTTGGGTTTCTCAGTTTGGGGTGATTATGAATAAATGGAGCTGCTAGGACTTCCCTTGTGGCTCAGCTGGTAAAAATCCACCTGCAATGCGGGAGACCTGGGTTCGATCCCTGGGTCGGGAAGATCCCCTGGAGAAGGGAAAGGCTACCCACTCCAGTATTCCGGCCTGGAGAATTCCATGGACTACAGTCCGTGGGGTCGCAAAGTGTCGGACACAACTGAATGACTTTCACTTCACTTTACTTCATAATGGAGAAGGCAGTGGCACCCCACTCCAGTACTCTTGCCTGGAAAAACATTCACTGCATGAACATCAGTTTTCTGTAGGCTAAATATGTAGTAGTGGGATTGCTG
>NW_011494898.1:5316940-5317133 GCF_000754665.1 Bison bison bison
GAAGGCAACGGCACCCCCCCCCAGTACTCTTGCCTGGAAAAACATTCACTGCATGAACATCAGTTTTCTGTAGGCTAAATATGTAGTAGTGGGATTGCTGAGTGATGTAGTAAATGTATACTTAACTTGATATTATCAGGATTTGTTTGTTTGTTTGGGGGCTCTTTTTTTTTTTTTTTTTAGCCTTTCTAAT